>NC_041383.1:350785085-350825323 GCF_002162155.2 Triticum dicoccoides | reverse complement strand
TGGCGACCATTTGAGGGGGGGTGAGCATGTCTGAGGCGTACGTGGGAGTCGTCTAGGTCATGGGGGAGAGAGAGGAGAGGAAGGGCAAGGCTCTGGCGCTCGCACATGCGAGGCCATGCATTGGCCGAGCGGGGCAGCGTTGGGCACGCGCGGCCGGGTGAGATAGAGGAGGGGAGAGGAGGGGGCCTGCATGGCTGTCGTGTTGCGAATGTCGAGGGCCTCGACTGGCGCGAGGGGGGAGGCTCGAGGTGGACGGGAGAAGCGGCGTCAATGGTCGCCTGCTCTGCCTCGCGCTCCAGAGCGTGTCTTTTGCCGGCACCCGTGGCTTTTTGCGCGCACTCGCGCGCCCACTCGTGTCTGGCGTCTGCAGGGGGAATAAACAAGAGGGGTGGAGGCTTTCGATGCTCTGGAATTTGCCAGGAGTGAGAGAGAGATGAGAAAGGGAGGAAAAATAGGTTGTCCAGAGAAGAAAAATGGATCCCTGCCCCCCTTCATCATTGCCTCTCGGGCAGGGAAGCACACCAGAGGTAGAGGGGGACTAGTAGGGGTTGTGGTAAAAAGGAGAACTCTTGGAGATTAGTGGAAGGGGTTAAAACATGAATTTTGAGATTCTGCCAGAAGGTGTTTGATGTTGGTTTGGGCAATAAGATGATTTCCATTTGTCATGAGGCTTGATAGGGTCAAATGGTATGATAAAATAAGAGGTTCCACCAAGATTGAGTTCATTTGGGAAAAGTTGCCAATGCAACTTTTGTAAACACTAGAAATTGGCAGAAATGAACTTGTGTAGATCTAGCTGATCAATTCACTTCTCCTTGATGCACCACTTGGTGTGGTGGCCTCATTTGGTCATGTGATCATGCTCACAAAAGTTGTAATCAAGGAGAGAAAGTTGGTAATGTAGAGTTGTTCAAATTTGGTTCTCGACAGGAAGGGTTTAGGGGCACTTTGATCAAGTTAAATTGTTCTCCAACTTGTTCTACTTGTTCTAGGTGATTTATTAGACCATTGCAGCATGTGGACCAAGCTTGAGAGTATCTGGACAAGTTTGCTAATGCAAAGTTGTTCAAACTTGAAAAGGGCAGAAATGGTTTTGAGAGGGTTTCATGGGGTTATACTATTCTCCATGACATGAGACTTGTCAAGATCATCAAACATGTCATATGTGACATGATAGAATTTTCTTGGAATTTTTTGGAGAATATTTCCTTTGTAAATATTTCCAAATCTTGAAATATCAAGGAAGTGTTTTTGAGGTATTTGACCAATATTTTGAACATGACCATGTGTTGAAACTCATATATATGGACAATATATCTCCACTGAGTTTCCCTAAATTTTAACAAATATTTTTAAAGCATTAAAATAATTTTAACCTATTAAATACCATTTCTGGTGTAAAGAAAAATTCTTTAAATAAAATAATAAAATAACTTTTAAAAATATATTTTTGTAGTTTTGGGGAATCCTATACCTAATAGGTTTCAAAAGTATTCTTTGAAAGATTTTTAATACCCCAAATCAAGTACTTGCAGTGGAACCTCAATCCAGGGGTTTTTTGGAAAACTAAATTAGAAAATACTTTTTGGCCAAATTATTTTTGTAAGAAAATTCTATACTATACTATACAGATGGCATGATCATTGGTTCAAGAGTTTGGAGCAAGGAGATGAAGTATAGGAGTTGGAGGATTTATTTGATTTTTAGAGCACTTGCAAACAACAAACAAAATCCAATCAAGGCAAAGTACAAAACACACAAAAGTTTTTGTCAAACCACATTTTATCATTATTTATTACTTTAAGTGTTGTGCCATGAAAATCAGGGTGTGACAGACCTACCCCCCTTACAAGAATCTCGTCCCCGAGATTCCCAAACTAGTCGCGGAAAGGGATATGGAAACTTGGATTTGGGGTAGTCTTCAAGTCCTCATGTTGCTTTTGCTTCCGTGTAGTGCTCCATTGAGCTTGAAGTACTTGATGGTGTGGCTTCGTGTATGACACTCTTCTTGATCCAGGTTGCTAATGGGTAGCTCGCGGTAGGTTAGATTGGGCTAGGGGTCGATGCCTTGGTGGTCAATGCCCTCGTAGAGATCGGGCAAGTTGGGAAGTTGGAAACACTTACGGGGTTGTGATGCATGGAAAGCATTGTGCACATCAGGTAGCTCAGGTGGCAACTCCAGCTGGTAACTGTCTTCTCTTCGTCTTGTAGTGATCTCAGAGGGGGTTGTTACATCTTGGAGTGATCTTGAAGGAGGCCGATGAATCTTGGTGTGGGCTCCCTTGTCATGGAAATGCTTGGTTCCTTGGAGAGAAGTGGCTTGCAGATACAGCTGGTCTTCAACGCGGATGTTTACTTCTTGATGATGGTGGTAGTCCTCCCTCCTTGGCATGACGATCTTCAGATGTTCCTTGACCAGCTCAACGATTCTTCTTCCGTCTTCGGGTAGACAAGTATGTCATCAAAGAAAGATGGCAACTAACTTGTCCAAGCACTCCATGAAGTCTATGGGGTACGGAAAGTAGGCTGGGGCATTAGTGGTGGTCCCGGTTGAGTATGGGTCAGGGTCTTCTCGACCTGGGCCAAAGCCCATGGCCATGATCTGACCATGTTATGGCTTTGTAGGGCTTGAGGGTTTCAAGGATTCTAGGGTGCGAGTGAACGTTTATCCTTGAGCACAATTCCTGAGATGCCAATTGCTCTACTTAGTCCTCCAAATAGATCACCTTATACTGCTGAAAGCATCATTTCGTATAGGTCAACTCCAATCATCACTCATGCTATTCATGTCCTCCTGAACCTCGAGAGGAGGTAACAAAAATCATACACGTCAACTATCCCCAAACTCATGTGTATGGCTACCCCTAAAAATCCATGGGTAGAGCATAAGCTGTCAAGCTTTAATTTTAACACCACAATCCAAGTGCTTAGCCTATCCTTCCAAGGTCCAAGATAGTGCATATCTATTCTAAGGAAACACGTCGTATGCCACTTCAAGATCTTGTTTCCTTCCTATGAATCAACTCCAATAGCCCATTAACTTCATCAATCACTACATGATCCATCAATTCTACAAATCCGATGTCTACGGTGTTCCATGCGATCTCCTAAAGTCCCTATAATCCCCAAATACTTGAAAGGGCTATCTCTACTATAGTCAGTCCACCAATTTCCGTTATTGTGATCTAGTAATACTCCAAGGTCAATCTCATAAAGATGCCTAAATAAACTCCAACAATTAGTCCAATCTCCTAGTTTATCGTCCACCGAGAAACATGGTATCATGATCGAGATCATCAATCTAAATCCAATTTACTCCGAACCATGTAGACATACTCAGCATCTATATTCATCTAGAATCACCTACTTAAATCCAAATCTCTTGTCCAACGAGAATTTCTTCACCTTTCCCCAAGTCATTATCGTAATATCAACTATCTACTATCCATATCCACTGGCTAAGTCAAATCCTTGTACATCCGAGAATTTCAGCTTGCGATCATAATTGTCCTGTCAAATCCAATTTACTCAGGGGTAATGAAAGCTATGCTAATCTATACTCATGATCCCACCAAGTTCATCTACCAGTTCTGGTGCTATCTTAGGAAGATGTTGTGCTCGTTCACTATGCCCATTAGTTCCATAATGAACCCAGTGATAAGCAAGGCTTACTGCAGCTTAACTTGTTCTCTTGTGATTCCGTAGGTTAAGCTCATGGTTAAGGTTTCGAGCTGGGGTATCTCGTGAAGTCCTGTAGGGTCTAGGGATAGGGTTCTAGTCTTGAGGTGTAAACATACGGGGTGGTACTTGGTCGAGTAGGTTGTAATAAAAGTCTTCAGTGCTTGTTGGTTGTCGAAGTAGAATCCTTGGTGTACCTTGCCTTGCCGGTCTTTGGTTGAGGAGGGAGATGAGAGGGAAAAGTAGCATAGAGGAGGGAAACACCTAAAGGGGGTTCTATAGTGCAAGTGCAACCAAACAGGTGCAAAACGGGCCAAACAAAAACAACAAAATAAGGTAGGTGATATAGTCGCGTACTTGTTGCCTAGGGCAAAAGGGCGACTGATATAAAAAACACAAACAAATAAATTCAAGCTACACACAATCATGGTTCTATTCGAACTATCATACGGAATCGACTGCGCATAGGGGGTACACAACTCATCCTACCCTAGGGGTTCTCGGATTCAGTAGTCATGCTTTGCTCCGTGCCTCGTGCAGTCTTCTGGGTTTTCCTTAGGTGTCGCTATGTCTCCTGTAGTTGTTTGATGAACGATCCAGGTTGAGCCTGAAGAGTCTTCAGCAACTTCTCGCCTGTTGAAGTGATGGGGTGACGATGGCTCCTCGTAGCTGGCATTGACTTGGTCTCCTCTTGTCTTCTTAATCATGACGATCCCTCTTGCCTTCTAAGGTGTTGATTGTACCAGGTAGGCAATCCTTTATGTAATGACACTAACAACGCATAGTAGAGGTCCAATCTGCCGGATACACTGTTGCCAGTATCGTCACCGAGAGCGGGGGATGAAGAGAACCGTTTTCCTGCTCACTATAGTGAGGCAGGCCAAATGGCGAGGTTCTCATCCACTGGTGGTTGCTGATACAACAATGGTAGTGACAGGGTTACTCTATTAGCGATGTATATCATGATCTTGCATATCCTATGCGCTGGTCAACATAGGCCAAGGTTTCATAATCCTGGGGCAATTTCAAAGGTGTCACCATCCTCTGGGTCTTCATGCCCTCATTCCTTTAGGGCGTACCTTCTGCTGGCATCGTCTTGCTGTGGTGTCGCCAATCTTGTGTTCAGAAGAGGTGGGTGAGTGTCTGGCAAGGCATCCTCCTTCTAGATTATCCACAAGGACTACAAGGAATCTAGTGGTCAGGGGCATAAGGGTTCTAGCGACCAAAAGTTTTGAAGGGGAAGATATCAATAAGGAAAGTATACCTTAGCTTTCGAAAAACTGAGAAGGGGTAGAGAAGTATAGATAGTTTGGAAAATTAGTAATAGTTTTGAAAATAGTTTTACCCTAACTAACGACCATGCTAACTAAGGCTTCCTACAGTCAGGATGGCTCTGATACCAGCTCCGTGGGGACCCCGACTCATAAGTCGAGATCACCGAATGCATGTGTATAGTGATCCCAGAGATCAATGCTCACTGAACACACATAAGCTGAATAACAAGAGTCTTACATCCATACATACCGTTTTACACAAGTAGGACCATTATGGTCAAGTCTTGAGTGTATCATCGCAGCGGAAATCTTCAATAACAACTTGGACCCATGCCATCTGCCTTAACCCTACAGGCATTCTGACTGGGAAGCATCCTAGCTCACACGATCGTCACCAAAGTCTCTTCTTCATACACCTTCTCTTTCAAGCCTGGCCAAGTAAATAGACAGGGACAAGCCAGTGAGTACGTTTCAATGTACTCGCAAGCAACCCAAGAGTGAAAACAAAATAATTATGCAAGGCTCTGCTGCTGAATTGGCATGAATGTGTCTGCAACATGTATCAGGAGGTTATAGACATCAACATCAAGAAGGAGTTATAAACAACTCATGCTCAAGCTCATCGTGACTTCCTCACGAGTCGCATCATCAATATCACCAAACTGTGTTGTTTTTCAGAAACATATGGACGTAGCCCAAGAGCGGTTACCCAACTGTCCTTAACCGTGGACATGACTATTCGAATAGTTTTACACTCTTCAGAGGTTGCACACTGTACCCACAAGATCCGGGGAACTTCCGTGTCATCCACGACCCGTGATACCTCAAGTACCCGGGGTAAGCACCCGATCACTATCTTTCCCTAGACGACACTAACAAGGAGTCCACTCGTTGTTCCATATCCTCACGATGTACATCATACGAGACTCACTCGAGATCGTAACATCCGAGAGGGGACACAACGGTGTATCCGGTGCCCTGTGAAAACAGTCATGGCCGCCCTACCTAGCACGACCCCGTCCCGAGAGAGACCACCAACTCTCCCCTGTCACTAGTAATGTGGGCTCCATGCTAGTATCGGCCTAGGTAATCCATAATGCCCTTTCCCATATAAGGGTAGAGTGGTTGCGCATGTAAGGTTGGAATAACGGTCGCAACTTAAACCAATCCATTTTTGAAAGCAACACACACACTTGCCTCGGTACACCACTTCGTCATCAAGTGGTTACCCATCTCATTATCTCCCTCGGGCACAAGTGGCACCCAACGGGTTTTCGAAAAGTCTTTTGAAGGTACTCTGCCTCCATCACCATGCATATTCCCGTCCCATTTGCGTAGCCACTACTATAGCATCCTATCTACTCCCACCAGCATAACCCTCATAGGATGGTAGGGTCATGCATAATGCAAGTATCAACAAGGAAGTAACGGAGGCAACCCATCAAAGTGGTTACCACCTCATCATGATTCCGTTGCAATAACAATATGGTGCTATATGACATGCATAAAAAGGGTTTCATAGACATGGTCAAAGGGCTGCTTGCCTGGTTCATCAGAGTCTTGAAATCTTCTGGTCCTTCAACAAATACTCCGTCTACTTCGTCAACTAACGCCGGAAACAATCACAATAAGCAACACAACAAGGCAAAATAAAAGTGCTCTAAAAATATGGATTTGACTTTTATGGGACATCTCTGGTTATATGAGGAATAACCAGGGTGGTTTCATTGGAATTAGATCAGTGGTTATTTCTGAACATTTCAATATGATGGAATCAAGGGGTTTATGGATTTGCAAGAAGTGTATAGAAATATATTTTTGAAAAATGAGCAAAGGCACCCATTTAACAAACCATGATTTTATAAGCATCTAGGATTTGGTTTCACTGGATCTGGAGTTCAAATGATTTCTCTATGAATTTGCAAAGTTGGCTATACATGAAGAAATAGACCATTATTTGAGGTTGTACAGAAACTATTAGTAAAAATGTCCAAAAATTAAGTTTTGAATTTATAAACATCTAGGAATTTGAATCATGGAATTTGGATCAGAAATGGGCTCTCCGTGATTTTCTAAAGTTCACTACAAAAATGGAAAAACGAGATTTTGATGAATGTTTGTGAAGAAGAAGTCTCTGGAAAAATGTGCATGTTGCACCAACAGGTAGACAATGATTTATAGAGTCACTAGAAATTTGAATCATCAAATTTGGATATCATTTGAATTATTTGTGGATTTTACAAGTTTCTGGAAAAAGAAAAAGAAAAGGGGATTTACCTAAATGGGCCAAATCCAGCGGTGGCAACGCGCACCGGGAGGGGTTTAGCACCGAGGCGCAACTGGGCCGGCCCATCGGCTCAACCGCATGCGCGCAGGGTCCACGCCGGAGGCGTATTTGCCCAGTGTGTCTCCACTTAAATGGAGGGGCCCGCCTGCTGGGTTGCTGACGTGCAGGCCCCAGCGGCAGTTCGTCTTCCACGTCCCGCGCGCGCTCTGGCCGCGGGGAGGAGCGGCTCCCGCCGGTGATTGCCGGGGCTACAGGGCATCTCCGGCGACGCCCCGCCCACCGGCGTGCTCAGGAGACCACGCCGCACCCATCCATGTGTTGCACGCATGCCGTGGAGGACTGCAGCGGTGATGGCTTGGGTGGCCGCGGAGGAGGCTGTGGGCGAGATTTGGCACTGCACGACAGGCGCGGGGAGGAGGTAATGGAGTGCGGGACGGGTCAGTGGTGGTGGTGAGGGGGCACTGGAGTGGCTAGGGAGAGAGCAGAGGCTCGGGATAGCCAGAATTTAGGCGGAGCTCGACGGCGGCACTCCGGCCATGGAGGGAGCAGGAGAGCACGAGAGGAAATGCAGGTTGGTCCAGGGGGTGCACGGGAGAGAGGGGGAGCAAATGAAGCAGGGAGGAGGGCCAGGGATGGCCTTGAGTAGGAGGGGGCGAGGTGCACCGTGGACAGGGCACTCGGCCTTCGCTACAACGGCGCTAGCGACCGTTTGAGGGGGGGGTGAGCGTGTCTGAGGCGTACGTGGGAGTCGTCTAGGTCATGGGGGAGAGAGAGGAGAGGAAGGGCAAGGCTCTGGCGCTCGCGCGTGCGAGGCCATGCATTGGCCGAGCCGGGCGACGTCGGGCACGCGCGGCCGGGTGAGATAGAGGAGGGGATAGGAGGGAGCCTGCATGGCTGTCATGTTGCGGACGTCGAGGGCCTCGACTGGCGCGAGGGGGAGGCTCGAGGTGGACGGGAGAAGCGGCGTCAACGGTCGCCTGCTCTGCCTCGCGCTCCAGAGCGTGTCTTTTGCCGGCGCCCGTGGCTTTTTGCACGCACTCACGCGCCCACTTGTGTCTGACGTCTGCAGGGGGAATAAACAAGAGGGGTGGAGGCTTTGGATGCTCTGGAACTTGCCACAAGTGAGAGAGAGATGAGAAAGGGAGGAAAAAGTGGTTGTCCAGAGAAGAAAAATGGATCCCTGCCCCCCTTCATCATTGCCTCTCGGGCAGGGAAGCACACCAGAGGTAGAGGGGGATAAAATAAGATGTTCCACCAAGATTGAGTTCATTTGGGAAAAGTTGCCAATGCAACTTTTGTAAACCCTAGAAATTGGCAGAAATTAACTTGTGTAGATCTAGCTGATCAATTCACTTCTCCTTGATGCACCACTTGGTGTGGTGGACTCATTTGGTCATGTGATCATGCTCACAAAAGTTGGAATCAAGGAGAGAAAGTTGGTAATGTAGAGTTGTTCAAATTTGGTTCTGGACAAGTAGGGTTTAGGGGGACTTTGATCAAGTTAAATTGTTCTCCAACTTGTTCTACTTGGTCTAGGTGATTTATTAGACCATTGCAGCATGTGGACCAAGCTTGAGAGTATCTGGACAAGTTTGCTAATGCAAAGTTGTTCAAACCTGAAAAAGGGCAGAAATGGTTTTGAGAGGGTTTCATGGGGTTATACTATTCTCCATGACATGAGACTTGTCAAGATCATCAAACATGTCATATGTGACATGATAGAATTTTCTTGGAATTTTTTGGAGAATATTTCCTTTGTAAATATTTCAAGATCTTGAAATATCAAGAAGGGTTTTTGAGGTATTTGACCAATATTTTGAACATGACCATGTGTTGAAACTCATATATATGGACAATATATGTCCACTGAGTTTCCCTAAATTTTGACAAATATTTTTAAAGCATTAAAATAAATTTAACCTATTAAATACCATTTCTGGTCTAAAGAAATATCCTTTAAATAAAATAATAAAATATTTTTTAAAAATATATTTTTGTAGTTTTGGGGAATCCTATACCTAATAGGTTTCAAAGGTATTCTTTGAAAGATTTTTAATACCCCAAATCAAGTACTTGCAGTGCAACCTCAATCCAGGGGGTTTTTGGAAAACTAAATTTAGAAAATACTTTTTGGCCAAATTATTTTTGTAAGAAAATTCTACACTATACTATACACATGGCATGATCATTGGTTCAAGAGTTTGGAGCAAGGAGATGAAGTATAGGAGTTGGAGGATTTATTTGATTTTTAGAGCACTTGCAGACAAGAGACAAAATCCAATCCAGGCAAAGTCCAAAACACACAAAAGTTTTTGTCAAACCACATTTTATCATTATTTATTACTTTAAGTGTTATGCCATGAAAATCAGGGTGTGACATACTGGCTAGACATCTAGGGTTTAGCCATTACGATCTCGAGGTAGATCAACTCTTGTAACCCCTATACTCATCAAAGTCAATCAAGCAGGAAGTAGGGTATTACCTCCAAGAGGGTCCGAACCTGGGTAAATAGCGTGTCCCCTGCCTCCTTGTTACCATCGATCCTTAGACGCACAGTTCAGGACACCCTACCCGAGATCTACACCGACATTGGTGCTTTCATTGAGAGTACCACTGTGTCGTCGCTAGAAGGCTCGATGGCTCCATCGATCATCTACCACAGTACCGCCTTGAGGGAGACTTTTCTCCCGGCCAAGTTTTTGTATTCAGCAGCTTCGCACTGCGTTCCAAATCGATTGGTCATCTGGAGCAGATCAATAGCTACGCCCCTGGTCATCACCTCAGTTTTGGAAACCTAAACTACATCGCTGATATCCGAGGAGACTTGTTCTTCCAAGGGTTCGCTACCTCAACCGTAGCTCCGGCCTTAGATCCGGAACACCTTGCCGAGTCCGAAGACGGGAGTTTAGAGCTCGCCAGACTCTCCGTAGCCATAGAGTTCAACACCGGAGATACGGAGGGGATTGTTTCACCGTTAGACCCGGAGTCATACCAGGATCCCTTCATCAACACAAAGCTGGACTCCTCCCCGAACACTAGATCAAAACTCTCAAGGTCCGTGTTACGCAAGCTCGGCCTGGGAACTCCTGTCCCACCCTGCTACATGGACTCTCACTCCCTTGTCCAAACCTCACTCTTAAAGGGGGCCCTAGACTTAACGCGATCCACCCTCACTAGGGGCTGAGAGCGGGGAATTTCATGTCCCACCCACCACCCACTTCATAGCCACTGTCAAGGATCTAACCGACACGCTCGACTATGATTCCGAAGACATCGACGGTATGGATACTAATACCGGAGATGAGAAGAGCCAGAACCCGCCATTCACCAGACGCTGGACGACCACTTCCTCATATGACGTATACATGGTTAACACACTGAAATAGGATGACGGCGACAATGGGAAGAATCTAGAGGACGAACCAGCTGAAGCACCCACGAAGCATTGACGCCAGTGGCGCCGATCAAAATCGCGTCATGAAAACGACAACAATACCGGCATCGGAGAGAATAACACCCTGGATAACTCCGAAGACCAAGACACCCCTGTCGAGCTAACATCCGAACAGGATGATTGGGAAGAGGGGCAAGTCAACCCCGATGATCCTATCGGGAACGAGGCCTCGGAGAATAGTAACTACCTACCGACCTCCGAAGAGGATGAGAGCCTTGGCGACGAAGACTTCATCATACCAGAAGACCCCCTCGAACAAGAGCGCTTTAAGCATCAGCTAATAGCCACAACAAGAAGCCTGAAAAAGAAGCGGCAACAACTTCAAGCCGATTAGGATTTACTCAGTGACAGATGGACTAATGTCCTCGCAGCCGAGGAATACGACCCTTAGCACCCAACTAAGAGTTACTCAAAGTGTAGGTTGCTCTCCCAATTCGACGATGAGAACCCAGAGCCTATACCGACAACACGTAACGCGGCTGACAGGCCTAATCGACCACCTCGCCGCCGGGACAGAGAGGCAACCCAAGCCGAACACTAACATGTGCCACCTTGCCCTAGAGGCAGAGAACGGCTATAGGATACACGCACGACCTGCGACAGGACCTGGACAATAGAGCCGGTCATACCAGATCAATTTATGGATCAAGGGGGCATGACCCAGCGCGAGAAGACGGCCATTAGGCCTGGCGCGATAAACACAACCTCACCCGGGCCGAAAACCACATACAGACTCCATCTGAACTGTGTCGTGACGTCGCCCGATACAGAGGAGCCACACACCCCCTATGCTTCACCGATGAGGTAATGGAGCACCAATTCCCAAAAGGGTTTAAACCCATGAACATTGAATCATACGATGGCACAATAGATCCCGCAATATGGATTGAATACATTCTTCTCCACATTCACATGGCCCACAGTGATGACTTACATGCCATCAATTGCCTCCCCCGTAAAGCTTAAGGGGCCAGCCTGGCATTGGCTGAACAGCCTCCAGAAAACTCTATTGGAAGTTGGGAAGACTTGAAGGACACATTCAGAGACAACTTCCAAGGAACCTATGTTCGGCCCCCGGACGTCGATGACCTTAGTCACATAATCCAGCAACCCGGCGAGTCAGCCTGGAAGCTCTGGACCAGGTTCTTAATTAAACAGAACCAGATTGTGGATTGTCCAGACACCGAAGCCCTCGTAGCCTTCAAACATAGCGTGCGAGATGAGTGGCTTGCTCGACACCTTGACAAAGAGAAGAAGAAGTCCATGGCAGCCCTCACCAAACTTATGACCCGCTTTTGCACGGGAGAAGATAGCTGGCTAGCTCGTCGAAGCAATAGCACCAGCGACCCAGGCACCTCTGAAGCCAGGGTTAGCAATGGAAAGCCACGATGTGATAAGAACAAGTGTCGAAACAATATCAAAGAAACGACGGTCAATGCTGGATTCAGTGGCTCCAAATCCGGTCAGCGAAAGAAGCCATTCAAAGGAAATAAGGATGCTCCATCCAGCTTAGACAGAATACTTGATCGGCCTTGCCAGATTCATGGCACCCCCAATAAACCTGCCAATCATACCAACAGAAATGGTTGGGTGTTTAAATAGGTCGGCAAGATCAGCGCTGAACACAAGGGAAAAGGCCGCCCAGCGAGGACGACGATGAAGAGCCTCGCAACCAAACACAGGGGGCCAGAAGCAATTTCCCCCCAAGGTCAAAATAGTGAATAATATCTATGTCACCCACGTCCCCAAACAGGAGTGCAAGCGCGCATTAAGGGACGTCTACGCCGTAGAGCCGGTCACCCCAAAATTCAACCCATGGTCGGCTTGTCCGATCACCTTTGATCGAAAGGACCATTCGATCAGTATCTGTGATGGAGGATCAGCGGCTTTGGTCCTTGACCCAATCATCGAAGGATTCCATCTCACGCGAGTCCTCATGGACAGTGGCAGTAGTCTTAACCTGCTCTAGCAGGACACCATCCACAAAATGGGTATTGGGCCGTCAAGAATCAAGCCCACTAAAACTACCTTTAAAGGAGTGATACCTGGCATAGAAGCCCGTTACTCAGGCTCAATAACATTAGAAGTTGTCTTCGGCTCGCCCGATGTCACAACCCTAGTTTAGGCCTTGCCTGTCTTTGCATAAGCCTCCATCCATCATGTTTAAATTTTATGAAACTTTGAAATGGCGCCAGGTAAGTTACCTCCTCGCTACTTTGAAACCTTCGCCATATTGTTTCTTCCATCCTCCATGATGTGTGTTATGCCTCTCAGCTCAAGAGATGTTTCTACGTCTCATTCCGTGAGTTGATCTTGTGATCATTAAGATGATCTATCCTTGTAGAGTTGTGTCTGTTCTAGTGTTGAATCAAGTTCTCGAAAGCAAAGATGTCAAGGTCAATTTGAGTCAATGAATCAACGTTCTTATGAAGTGCAATCTGGGTCGTGAAGTTTGTAATTAGCTTTGTGTCCCCTCTGTCTTCTTACCTCATGTGTTGAATCTCGGGACGAGATTCTTGTTTAGTGGGGGTGAGTTGTGACAACCCCACTTTAGGCCTTGCCTGTCTTTGCATAAGCCTCCATGCATCATGTTTAAATTTTATGAAACTTTGAAATGGGGGCTGATAAACCCTAGCAGCAAATGAAATTCAACTAGGGTCCAAATAAAATCATTTTCAATGAACCAAAAATGCCCTTTATAAATGTTCATCATTTTTGTCTTGGTCTAGAACCTCTGCCAACAATGGTGCACACTTTTCTAGGACAACTTGGGTCACTGAATTAAATCATATGGTATTTGCATTTGGGCATTTAAATTCTATAAAATATTTTAAATGCCCAAATAATCACAACCTGAAAAGTTTACTGTTAGAAACATTCCAAACGGTGACCTTAGTCAGTTGCATGATTTTTGAAAGTGCCTAGCCATTTTTGTAGGCGTCCTGGACTTGGGGGTATCCAGCCCTGCCTGCCTGCGGCCAACCGCGTGACTCCATCGACGGCCTGGTACGGCCCAGCTTCAACACCAACACCGCAAGACCCTTGCGAGGGGCCACGCCTCGCGAGGCAGACGATGCCAAGACCCCTGAAGGAGTTAGCCTCCTTAGGAGGGCTCCTGTGGGGCGGAGAGTTCTATGCAGCTACCACATGAGGCTCAAGTGACGTGAGCCATGACGACCAAGGCCAGGCGGGTGTAGAGCACAGGTTTCCTCTTTGGTGCAAGGGAGGCAAGCCATAGGCGCAGGGTCGCGAGGAATCAGCCAAAGGTTTCCATTCTGGTGTAACAAGACCAAGACCGCCAGGACGACAGGACGGAGGTCATCACCGAGCCCACCACAGCGTCACGACCAGAGGCTTTTCACAGGCGAAGACTACTTTTGTCAGGATAGACTGTACTACCTATCCCCTTTCAAATCCCGCCGTTGTGGAATCCCTTCCCGCTCATATTTGCGAAGAGGACCAAGGCAACTATATATAGGACTAGCCACCACCATAGAAGGGGACGGAGAGAGGACGGAAATCAGAACAGGTAGAACACCACACCAGCTCAAGAACAAGTCACCTCCTGAGGCTTGTTCATCCACTGTACTAGTTCATCCATGGCCCCTCGAGGCAATCCACCACACCACACTGGATTAGGGTATTACACCACAACGGTGGCCCGAACCAGTATAAATATTTTTGTGTCTTTGTGTCTCTTTGAGCTCGGCGCGCTAGGCTAGGAGGATCGCGAGTAGGCAGGCTGGGCAGGTTGAGATCTCCGCATGCACCCTAGAGTTCGAACCTCTCAAGTGTTGCCGGATCCCTAAATCCGACATTTGGCGCGCAGGTAGGGGTGCAGTAGATCCTCTCTTACATCATATGATCCGCCACTGTTCCGACACCTCCATGGCCGACACGCGCAGGGCTCGCGCCGAGCGTCGGGCTGCAGTCGCTGCCCGCATCTCTCAGACAGCTCGGGAGGGCAACGGTTGTATCCGCTGCGCTCCTTCTCCAGTGGCCAAGACCGCCACGTGCCCTGCCGGCCAGGAGCAGCAAGCTTCATCGCTGCACCCGTCGGTGCGCCACGATGGCCGCACCGCCACTCCGTCACTGACTCCAGCAGCTTCGTCATCCCACGCGTGCCGCGGCCAGGCGGACGCACAGGCCGCTCTGCTCATGGCGCGGGAGCTTCTTCGCTACCGTCCGGTGGGTGACCTCTACGAGGAGTAGATCGAGCGGATCGCCGAGCTCATCAGCATCGCGCATGGGGGATCTGATGGGCCGGCTCGCTCGCTGCCTCAGCAACCACCAGCAGCGGGCGACTTCGCGCATGGGGCTCCTCCTCCACCTCCGGTCCGGGGCGGCATAATCGAGCCAAGGCGTATGGCCTCACGGCGCAAACCACAGCGCCCAGCGCGGCCTCGAGATGACGTGAGCTGCCAGGTGGTGCAACGTCACCAAGGAGAAGCGCGCGTGCTTCCAGCACCCTGGCACCAGGCTCACGAGCCGCCACAGGAGGTGGCGGTGCGCGCGCACCAGGACTATGTTCCACCCCCTCGACGACCTCCAGTGGCCACAACAGGATGTCGTGTGTTCACTACAGAGCTCTGTAACGTTGTCTGGCCGAGCAAGTTCAAGCCTGACCTACCTCCACGCTACGACGGCACCACAAACCATGCCGAGTTCCTACAACTCTACGAGTTGAGCATCGAGGCGGCCAGCGGTGACGAGAAATCATGGCAAACTGGTTCCTGATGGCCCTCAAGGATGGCACGCGTTCTTGGCTCCTAAGCCTGATCGAGGGGTATGTTTCTTCCTGGGAGGAGATGCGCAGCCGCTTCATCACCAACTTCCAGGGCACTCGCGACCGTCTGCCGGCCACGGGCGACCGGCGCCGCATCAAGCAGCAGCCTGGAGAGACCCAGCATAAGTATATCTAGCGCTTCAACAATGTTTGCCTCAAGATTCCCAAGGTGTCTGACGAGGCCATCATCTCCGTGTTCACCGATGGCGTTCGCAATGTAAAGATGAAGGAGGAGCTAGCCATCCACGAGGACCTCTTCACCGCTCTAGTGATGTTCAACATGGCGAACAAGTGTGCAAGGGCTGAGGAAGGATGCCTCTCCCTCCTCAAGCTCCCTGATGCTGACCCAGAAGACAAGAAGACCAAGGCCAAGGACACAAAGCGCAAGGGGCCAGCCATGCTTGCGGCCGAGCCAGAAACCAAGCATGGCTGCGACCACCCCGATTCGTCCAAGGGCAAGCGACCGTTCTGCGCGTTCCACAATGTCTACAGCCACAACACCAGCGACTGCCAGGAGCTCAAGGCTCTCCGGACGGGCGCCTCAGTCGACGCCTCGAGCGTAACGATCGGGGCTACAGCCGCGGAGGTGGCCGAGGTGGAGGGCGCTGGGACGGACGCGACCGCCGTTAGGAGTGGCACGACCAGCCTCGTGAGGACAGCTGGCAGGACCAGCCTCGCGAGGGCAACCGGAGGGAGCAGCCTCGTGAGGACCGCCCTCAGGGCAATGCTGCTTTGCCTCCTCTGCCTCCACCACCAACAACGAACAAACATCACCACCAGGACGAGGGGGCTAGGGGCTTCTAGGAGCCTCGGGCCATTGCCTGCATCTTGGGCGGCTCGCAGGCCCCAGCTTCCCACCGTGTCTTTAAGCAGTTTGCGTGCGAGGTGAATGCAGCGCTCCTGAAGCTCGAAGCGATTCGCCCTCTCAAGTGCTCCAAGTGCGCCATCACCTTCGACTCCTCAGACCGGCTCAAGTGCTCAACGGGCGCACTTCCCAAGCTCTGCTCCCCCGTCATCAGCAACGTGACCGTCACCAAGACTCTCATTGATGGCGGAGCAGGGCGCAATGTCCTTTCTGTCCAGATGTTTGACAGGCTTCATGTGCCATACTACCAGCTGCACCCCACCAAGCCATTCTCAGGAGTGACCGATGGATCAACACATCCGATCCGGCAAGTTCGCCTCCGTGTCACCTTCAACGAGCACAACAACTACCGCACCGAGCTCATCGACTTCGACATCGCCGACATTCTCCTGCCCTACAATGCCATCTTAGGGTACCTAGCGTTGGCCAAGTTCATGGCGGCCACACACCACGGCTACAACTTCCTCAAGATGCCAGAGAGCGGCGGCATCATCACGGCCGCCTGCCAAGAGAAGGATGCAGAGTGCTCCCTCGAGCGCGCCTTCCAGGCTGCAGCAGTTGAGAACCCATAGGATGAAGATGACACACTCCCTCCTGAGGTCGCCCCCAAGACGAAGAAGCTACAGTTGTGCGAGGGGTCTCGTGAGGGAGCATCACTCGAGGACACAGCGCTAAGCCTCGCATCTCCGGACGCGGCACCTTCACCCATTGCATAGGAAGGCGCGCCCGTCGCTCTCATGCTGGGCTTGGGGGATCTCCTTTGGAGGGCCTCAGACCTAGCCAGTGTCGCGAGAGTGGCGCTCGGGCACCATGTGGAGGCGCTCTTCAGAGCACGCTTCCTAGGAGAAGGCAGCAGGTGTGAGGTACCAGGCATTCAGGAGTTCGTCGGCAAGGCAATCGAGGAGATTCAAGAAGGAAGGGTTATGCAAGGCGATCATCGCCTGCCGCGTGGCGCAGCTCACTGCCCTGTCGAGGGTAAGGAGTTCCACGTGTGCATCGACATCCCCGGGCTCATCAAGGTCGCGTCTCGGCAGCTCATGTGGCCGTCTCGAGTCGGTCAATGCGAGGGTCTGCCTCATAGCTATGTTCGCATGCCTTTTGGCCTAGAGGGCGCGGCTGAGGCGTTCCAACGCTGCATGAGGGACGCTTAGACGACCTGCAAGGCTAGGCACTAGGCGCTCCTGGCGGAGATGGAGGAGCACCTTCAGGAGCCTTCTGTTGGAAATATGCCCTAGAGGCAATAATAAAAGCATTATTATTATATTTCCTTGTTCATGATAATTGTGTTTATTCATGCTATAATTGTGTTATCCGGAAATCGTAATACATGTGTGAATAACAGACACCAACATGTCCCTAGTAAGCCTCTAGTTGACTAGCTCGTTGATCAACAGATAGTCATGGTTTCCTGACTATGGACACTGGATGTCATTGATAACGAGATCACATCATTGGGAGAATGATGTGATGGACAAGACCCAATCCTAAACATGGCACAAGATCGTATAGTTCGTTTGCTAGAGTTTTCCAATGTCAAAGTATCTTTTCCTTAGACCATGAGATCGTGTAACTCCCGGATACCATAGGAGTGCTTTGGGTATGCCAAATGTCACAACGTAACTGGGTGACTATAAAGGTAGACTACGGGTATCTCCGAAAGTGTCTGTTGGGTGACATGGATCAAGACTGGGATTTGTCACTCTGTATGATGGAGAGGTATCACTGGGCCCACTCGGTAATGCATCATCATAATGAGCTCAGAGTGACCAAGTGTCTGGTCACGGGATCATGCATTACGGTACGAGTAAAGTGACTTGCCGGTAACGAGATTGAACGAGGTATTGGGATACCGACGATCGAATCTCGGGCAAGTAACATATCGATAGACAAAGGGAATAGCGTACGGGATTGATTAAATCCTCGACAACGTGGTTCATCCGATGAGATCATCGTGGAGCATGTGGGAGCCAACATGGGTATCCAGATCCCGCTGTTGGTTATTGACCGGAGAGTCGTCTCGGTCATGTCTGCTTGTCTCCCGGGCCCGTACGGGTCTACACACTTAAGGTTCGGTGACGCTAGGGTTATGAAGATATGTATATGCAGAAACCCGAATGTTGTTCGGAGTCCCGGAAGAGATCCCGGACGTCACGAGGAGTTCCGGAATGGTCCGGAGGTAAAGAATTATATATAGGAAGTGCTATTTCGGGCATCGGGACAAGTTTCGGGGTTATCGGTATTGTACCGGGACCACCGGAAGGGTCCCGGGGGTCCACCGGGTGGGGCCACCTGTCCCGGGGGGCCACATGGGCTGTAGGGGGTGCGCCTTGGCCTAGATGGGCCAAGGGCACCAGCCCCTATAGGCCCATGCGCCTAGGGTTTCCACCATGGAAGAGTCCATGTGGTGGAAGGCACCCCTAGGTGCCTTGGGGGGGAGGGAAACCTCCCCTTGGCCGCCGCCCCCCTAGTAGATGCCATCTACTAGGGCCGGCACCCCCCCCTTGGCACCCCTATATATAGTGGGGGGAGAGGAGGGATTTTACACCAGCCCCTGGCGCCTCCATCTCCCCCCGTTACGTCTCTCCCTCGTAGTCTCGGCGAAGCCCTGCTGCTGTGACGCCCTGCATCCACCACCACGCCGTCGTGCTGCTGGATCTTCATCAACCTCTCCTTCCCCCTTGCTGGATCAAGAAGGAGGAGACGTCTCCCGTCCCGTACGTGTGGTGAACGCGGAGGTGCCGTCCGTTCGGCGCTGGTCATCGGTGATTTGGATCACGTCGAGTACGACTACATCATCACCGTTCTTTTGAACGCTTCCGTGCGCGATCTACAAAGGTATGTAGATGCATCTAATCACTCGTTGCTAGATGAACTCCTAGATGATCTTGGTGAAACGAGTAGGAAAATTTTTGTTTTCTGCAACGTTCCCCAACAGTGGCATCATGAGCTAGGTCTATGCGTAGTTCTTCTTGCGCGAGTAGAACACAATTTGTTGTGGGCATAGATTTGTCAACTTTCTTGCCGTTACTAGTCCTTTCTTGCTTCAGCGGTATTGTGGGATGAAGCGGCCCGGACCAACCTTACACGTACGCTTACGTGAGACCGGTTCCACCGACTAACATGCACTAGTTGCATAAGGTGGCTGGCGGGTGTCTGTCTCTCCCACTTTAGTTGGAGCGGAATCGATGAACAGGGTCCTTATGAAGGGTAAATAGAAGTTGACAAATCACGTTGTGGCTTTAACGTAGGTAAGAAAACGTTCTTGCTAGAACCCTAATTCAGCCACGCAAAACTTGCAACAACAATTAGAGGATGTCTAACTTGTTTTTGCAGCAAGTGGTTTGTGATATGATATGGCCAAAGTTGTGATGAATGATGAATGATCTATATGTGATGTATGAGATGTTCATGCTATTGTAATAGGATTCACGACTTGCATGTCGATGAGTATGACAACCGGCAGGAGCCATAGGAGTTGTCTTTATTCTTTTATATGACCTGTGTGTCATCAAGAAACGCCATGTAAATTACTTTACTTTATCGCTAAACGCGTTAGCCATAGTAGTAGAAGTAATAGTTGGCGAGCAACTTCATGGAGACACGATGATGGAGATCATGATGATGGAGACCATGGTGTCAAGCCGGTGACAAGATGATCAAGGAGCCCCAAGATGGAGATCAAAGGAGCTATGTGATATTGGCCATATCATGTCACGTTTATTATTTGATTGCATGTGATGTTTATCATGTTTTGCATCTTGTTTACTTAGAACGACGGTAGTAAATAAGATGATCCCTCACAATAATTTCAAGTAGTGTTCCCCCTAACTGTGCACCGTTGCGACAGTTCGCTGTTTCAAAACACCACGTGATGATCGGGTGTTTTATTCAGACGTTCACATACAACGGGTGTAAGACAGATTTACACATGCAAACACTTAGGTTGACTTGACGAGCCTAGCATGTACAGACATGGCCTCGGAACACAGAAGACCGAAAGGTCGAGCATGAGTCGTATAGTAGATACGATCAACATGAAGATGTTCACCGACGTTGACTAGTCCGTCTCACGTGATGATCGGACACGGTCTAGTTAAACTCGAATCATGTAATACTTAGATGACTGGAGGGATGTCTAATCTAAGTGGGAGTTCATTAATAATTTGATTAGTTGAACTTAATTATCATGAACTTAGTCTAAAATCTTTGCAATATGTCTTGTAGATCAAATGGCCAACGTAGTCCTCAACTTCAACGCGTTCCTAGAGAAAACCAAGCTGAAAGACGATGGCAGCAACTATACGGACTGGGTCCGGAACCTGAGGATCATCCTCATAGCTGCCAAGAAAGATTATGTCCTACAAGCACCGCTTGGTGACGCACCCGTTCTCCCTACAGAACAAGATGTTATGAACGCTTGGCAGGCACGTTTCGATGACTACTCCCTCGTTCAGTGCGGCATGCTTTACAGCCTAGAGCCGGGGCTCCAAAAGCGTTTTGAGAGACATGGAGCATATGAGATGTTCGAAGAGCTAAAAATGGTTTTCCAAGCTCATGCCCGGGTCGAGAGATATGAAGTCTCTGACAAATTCTTCAGCTGTAAGATGGAGGAAAACAGTTCTGTCAGTGAGCACATACTCACTATGTCTGGGTTGCATAACCGCTTGACTCAGCTGGGAGTTAATCTCCCGGATGATGCGGTCATTGACAGAATCCTCCAGTCGCTTCCACCAAGCTACAAGAGCTTTGTGATGAACTTCAATATGCAGGGGATGGAAAAGACCATTCCTGAAGTATTTGCTATGCTGAAATCAGCAGAGGTAGAAGTCAGGAAGGAACATCAAGTGTTGATGGTCAATAAAACCACTAAGTTCAAGAAAGGCAAGGGTAAAAAGAACTTCAAGAAGGACGGCAAGGAGGTTGCCGCGCCCGGCAAGCAAGCTGCCGGGAAGAAGCCAAAGAATGGACCCAAGCCCGAGACTGAGTGCTTTTATTGCAAGGGAAGCGGTCACTGGAAGCGGAACTGCCCTAAGTACTTAGCGGATAAGAAGGCCGGCAAAACAAAAGGTATATGTGATATACATGTAATTGATGTTTACCTTACTAGTGCCCGTAGTAGCTCCTGGGTATTTGATACCGGTGCAGTTGCTCACATTTGTAACTCAAAGCAGGGGCTGCGGAATAAGCGGAAACTGGCAAAGGACGAGGTGACGATGCGCGTCGGGAATGGTTCCAAGGTCAATGTGATCGCTGTCGGCACGCTACCTCTGCATCTCCCTTCGGGATTAGTTGTAAACCTTAATAATTGTTATTTAGTGCCAGCTTTGAGCATGAACATTGTATCGGGATCTCGTTTAATTCGAGATGGCTACTCTTTTAAATCTGAGAATAATGGTTGTTCCATTTTTATGAGAGATATGTTTTATGGTCATGCTCCTATGGTGAATGGTTTATTCTTTATGAATCTCGAACGTGATGCTACACATGTTCATAATGTGAGTACCAAAAGAAGTAAGGTTGATAATGATAGTCCCACATACCTGTGGCACTGCCGCCTTGGTCACATAGGTGTCAAACGCATGAAGAAGCTCCATGCTGATGGACTTTTAGAGTCTCTTGATTATGAATCATTTGACACATTCGAACCATGCCTTATGGGTAAAATGACCAAGACTCCATTCTCAGGATCAATGGAGCGAGCAACCGACTTATTGGAAATCATACATACTGATGTGTGCGGTCCAATGAGTGTTGAGGTTCGCGGTGGCTATCGTTATGTTCTCACCCTCACTGATCATTTAAGTAGGTATGGGTATATCTACTTAATGAAACACAAGTCTGAAACCTTTGAAAAGTTCAAGGAATTTCAGAGTGAGGTTCAAAATCAACGTGACAGGAAAATCAAGTTTCTACGATCAGATCGTGGAGGAGAATACTTGAGTCACGAGTTTGGCACGCACTTAAGAAAATGTGGAATAGTTTCACAACTCACGCCACCTGGAACACCTCAGCGTAATGGTGTGTCCGAACGTCGTAATCGCACTCTATTAGATATGGTGCGATCTATGATGTCTCTTACCGATTTACCGCTATCCTTCTGGGGCTATGCTTTAGAGACTGCCGCATTCACTTTAAATAGGGCTCCGTCGAAATCCGTTGAGACGACACCGTATGAATTATGGTTTAGGAAGAAACCTAAGCTGTCGTTTCTAAAAGTTTGGGGATGCGATGCTTATGTCAAGAAACTTCAACCTGAAAAGCTCGAACCCAAGTCGAAAAAATGCGTCTTCATAGGATACCCAAAAGAAACTATTGGGTACACCTTCTACCTCAGATCCGAAGGCAAGATCTTTGTTGCCAAGAATGGGTCCTTTCTGGAGAAAGAGTTTCTCTCGAAAGAAGTAAGTGGGAGGAAAGTAGAGCTTGATGAAGTATTACCTCTTGAACCGGAAAATGGCGCAACTCAAGAAAATGTTCCTGAGGTGCCTGCACCAACTAGAGAGGAAGTTAATGATCAAGATACTTCTGATCAAGCCCCTACTGAAATTCGAAGGTCCACAAGGACACGTTCCGCACCAGAGTGGTACGGAAACCCTATCTTGGAAATCATGTTGTTAGACAACGGTGAACCTTCGAACTATGAAGAAGCGATGGCGGGCCCGGATTCCGACAAATGGCTAGAAGCCATGAAATCCGAGATAGGATCCATGTATGAAAACAAAGTATGGACTTTGACTGACTTGCCCGTTGAGCGGCGAGCCATAGAAAATAAATGGATCTTTAAGAGGAAGACAGACGCGGATGGTAATGTGACCATCTATAAAGCTCGGCTTGTCGCTAAGGGTTATCGACAAGTTCAAGGGGTTGACTATGATGAGACTTTCTCACCGGTAGCGAAGCTGAAGTCCGTCCGAATCATGTTAGCAATTGCCGCATTCTATGATTACGAAATATGGCAAATGGACGTCAAAACGGCATTCCTTAATGGTTTCCTTAAGGAAGAATTGTATATGATGCAGCCGGAAGGTTTTGTCGATCCTAAGAATGCTGACAAAGTGTGCAAGCTCCAACGCTCGATTTATGGGCTGGTGCAAGCATCTCGGAGTTGGAACATTCGCTTTGATGAGATGATCAAAGCGTTTGGGTTTACACAGACTTATGGAGAAGCCTGCGTTTACAAGAAAGTGAGTGGGAGCTCTGTAGCATTTTTCATATTATATGTAGATGACATACTTTTGATGGGAAATGATATAGAACTCTTGGACAGCATCAAGGCCTACTTGAATAAAAGTTTTTCAATGAAGGACCTTGGAGAAGCTGCTTATATATTAGGCATCAAAATCTATAGAGATAGATCAAGACGCCTCATAGGTCTTTCACAAAGCACATACCTTGATAAGATATTGAAGAAGTTCAATATGGATCAATCCAAGAAGGGGTTCTTGCCTGTGTTGCAAGGTATGAAATTGAGCTCAGCTCAATGTCCGACCACGGCAGAAGATATAGAAGAGATGAGCGTCATCCCCTATGCCTCAGCCATAGGTTCTATTATGTATGCCATGCTGTGTACCAGACCTGATGTAAACCTTGCCGTAAGTTTGGTAGGAAGGTACCAAAGTAATCCCGGCAAGGAACACTGGACAGCGGTCAAGAATATCCTGAAGTACCTGAAAAGGACTAAGGAAATGTTTCTCGTTTATGGAGGTGACGAAGAGCTCGTCGTAAAGGGTTACGTCGACGCTAGCTTCGACACAGATCTGGATGACTCTAAGTCACAAACCGGATACGTGTATATTTTGAATGGTGGGGCAGTAAGCTGGTGCAGTTGCAAGCAAAGCGTCGTGGCGGGATCTACATGTGAAGCGGAGTACATGGCAGCCTCGGAGGCAGCACATGAAGCGATATGGGTGAAGGAGTTCATCACCGACCTAGGAGTCATACCCAATGCGTCGGGGCCGATCAAGCTCTTCTGTGACAACACTGGAGCTATTGCACTTGCCAAGGAGCCCAGGTTTCACAAGAAGACAAGGCACATCAAGCGTCGCTTCAACTCCATTCGTGAAAATGTTCAAGATGGAGACATAGAGATTTGTAAAGTACATACGGACCTGAATATAGCAGATCCGTTGACTAAACCTCTCCCTAGAGCAAAACATGATCAACACCAGAATTCCATGGGTGTTCGATTCATCACAATGTAACTAGATTATTGACTCTAGTGCAAGTGGGAGACTGTTGGAAATATGCCCTAGAGGCAATAATAAAAGCATTATTATTATATTTCCTTGTTCATGATAATTGTCTTTATTCATGCTATAATTGTGTTATCCGGAAATCGTAATACATGTGTGAATAACAGACACCAACATGTCCCTAGTAAGCCTCTAGTTCACTAGCTCGTTGATCAACAGATAGTCATGGTTTCCTGACTATGGACACTGGATGTCATTGATAACGAGATCACATCATTGGGAGAATGATGTGATGGACAAGACCCAATCCTAAACATGGCACAAGATCGTATAGTTCGTTTGCTAGAGTTTTCCAATGTCAAAGTATCTTTTCCTTAGACCATGAGATCGTGTAACTCCCGGATACCGTAGGAGTGCTTTGGGTATGCCAAACGTCACAACATAACTGGGTGACTATAAAGGTAGACTACGGGTATCTCCGAAAGTGTCTGTTGGGTGACATGGATCAAGACTGGGATTTGTCACTCCGTATGACGGAGAGGTATCACTGGGCCCACTCGGTAATGCATCATCATAATGAGCTCAGAGTGACCAAGTGTCTGGTCACGGGATCATGCATTACGGTACGAGTAAAGTGACTTGCCGGTAACGAGATTGAACGAGGTATTGGGATACCGACGATCGAATCTCGGGCAAGTAACATATAGATAGACAAAGGGAATAGCGTACGGGATTGATTAAATCCTCGACAACGTGGTTCATCCGATGAGATCATCGTGGAGCATGTGGGAGCCAACATGGGTATCCAGATCCCGCTGTTGGTTATTGACTGGAGAGTCGTCTCGGTCATGTCTGCTTGTCTCCCGAGCCCGTAGGGTCTACACACTTAAGGTTCGGTGACGCTAGGGTTATGAAGATATGTATATGCAGAAACCCGAATGTTGTTCGGAGTCCCGGATGAGATCCCGGACGTCACGAGGAGTTCCGGAATGGTCCGGAGGTAAAGAATTATATATAGGAAGTGCTATTTCGGGCATCGGGACAAGTTTCGGGGTTATCGGTATTGTACCGGGACCACCGGAAGGGTCCTGGGGGTCCACCGGGTGGGGCCACCTGTCCCGGGGGGCCACATGGGCTGTAGGGGGTGCGCCTTGGCCTAGATGGGCCAAGGGCACCAGCCCCTATAGGCCCATGCGCCTAGGGTTTCCACCATGGAAGAGTCCATGTGGTGGAAGACACCCCTAGGTGCCTTGGGGGGGAGGGAAACCTCCCCTTGGCCGCCGCCCCCCCTAGTAGATGCCATCTACTAGGGCCGGCGCCCCCCCCCCCCTTGGCACCCCTATATATAGTGGGGGGAGAGGAGGGATTTTACACCAGCCCCTGGCGCCTCCATCTCCCCCCGTTACGTCTCTCCCTCATAGTCTCGGCGAAGCCCTGCTGCTGTGACGCCCTGCATCCACCACCACGCCGTCGTGCTGCTGGATCTTCATCAACCTCTCCTTCCCCCTTGATGGATCAAGAAGGAGGAGACGTCTCCCGTCCTGTACGTGTGTTGAACGCGGAGGTGCCGTCCGTTCGGTGCTGGTCATCGGTGATTTGGATCACGTCGAGTACGACTACATCATCACCGTTCTTTTGAACGCTTCCGTGCGCGATCTACAAAGGTATGTAGATGCATCTAATCACTCGTTGCTAGATGAACTCCTAGATGATCTTGGTGAAACGAGTAGGAAATTTTTTGTTTTCTGCAACGTTCCCCAACACCTTCCGGTCCCCCCGAGCCTCCCGAGGCTCGGCACCGGAGTGGCTCATGAGGAACGGCTTCAGCAGCTCGTGTTTTTTGGCTACTTCAACAACTCTTTAGCAACGGTACCAGGTGACATCTCCCTAGTTCATTCAGTTTGAGGGCTCCCCTCGGGCTGCATCATCCCCAGGCCGTATGGGTCCGTCCCTGTGGCATGTATCCCATTCTGCATTTTATCAGAGCGAGTTACAATCCTTTGCAAACTACTTTTGAATTATTGACTGCCTAACCGGTGCTTCGTTGCTAAGAACGTCTTACGCCCTTGCAAGCCCTCCCACAACCACCTCATGATTAAGGACTGGCACGACATCTGTGCTCGAGTCCGTCCCTGCAGCGTCGCTAAACCCAAGTAGCTGAGCTCTGGCTCACAGGACAGCCTCGTGTACGTCACCTCCCATGGCTCTTGGTGCCTTGTTCTCGCATGAGCTAATCGTGGGTGGATGAGTGAGGGCGCGCGACTTGGTGTCCCGTAGCCACGGGAACCGCGTGCCGGTTGTTTTTCTTCAGGATCTTTGCATGAGAAGACTGGGCACGGCGTCTGTGCTCGGGTCCGTCCCTGCAGACTCGATAAATCCAGTGGCTGAGCTCTGTCTGGCGGGCCGGTCCCGTTCACATCACCTCCTGGGGTCGTTGGTGTCTGGCCTTATCATGCAATAACCTCAGGAAACTCACTCGGCGCAGGCTGCCTAACCATCTTGCAGGACCAACCCAAAAATCTCTAATCAAGACCAGGCGCAACCTGCCTTGAGGTAGGGCTCGTGAGTCCCACGCTGGCTCACGGGTGCCCATATACACCTCCTCCAGCCCTACCGTGCAAGCCACATGTCTCGGCGGGGCTGTACACGCCTCGGGGGCTCTCCTCAGAGGGAGCCCCCTCCCACGCACCAGTGGGAGCACCATGCTCCACGCTGGTCGTCGACACTGCCGAGGAGCGGCTATGCCCGTGTGATTGCGGAAGTGCTATGCTCCGCGATGGTGATAAACAACTGGGGGTGGCCTCACGGCCGCATTAACCTCAGGGAGCCTCCGGGCTCAGTGACTAGCCTCACCGCGTTGCTCTCCCTCGGGAAGGTAGCGCGAGGGGGCTGGGCCTGGGGGCTATGCTCAGGTCACGCCTGGCATACCCCACCTCGCCAGGCCTCACGGGCCTGGTCTTTGCACACCCCTCCCAAGTGAGAGCCGGGCGAGGAAAAGGTAGGATGGTCTGTTCGTACGTCAAGGGGGACTCCTGAGCATCGCGTCTCAGGAACCTAACTGGTCACATAGCCCCTCACCTCTTGGGCTCGTCCTGGTGATCCGAACGACTCAACGATGGCTGAGGCATGCGCGGGGCCCGGCCCTGCTGACGCAGAACGCCAAGACCTGGCTGTCACCCTTCTTTTTCAAGCCGTTCGCACGTCAAGGGGGACTCCTGAGCATCACGTCTCAGGAACCTAACTGGTCACGTAGCCCCTCACCTCTTGGGCTCATCCTGATGATCCAGACGACTCAACGACAGCTCAGGCATGCGCAGGGCGGGCCCTACCGACGCAGAACACCACGGCTTGCCCCTGCACCTTTTCCTAAGTTGTTCGCACGTCAAGGAGGACTCCTGAGCATCGCGAATTAGGAGCCTAACTGGTTATGTAGCCCCTCACCTCTTGGGCTCGTCCTCGTGATTCGGACGACCCAATGACAGCTGAGGTATGCGTGGGTCCGGGCTCTACCGGTGCAGAACAACAAAGCAAACGGAAAAGCTGAAGGAGCATAATCTAGTTATTACAAGACATATTGTTTCAAACAGATAGTTTTAAAATGCTTCCCCGAGGCATGTCGCATGATGCAGGATAAACAAGCAAAAGCAGAATCGCCTGGCCACCTCTTCAGACTTGGGCGTCACCACTGCCCGCCAGCAGAGCCACATCATTAGGCGTGTCGCTCGTCTCACCTCCATCAGTCGGAGGACCAACGACCATGAACTTGCTCAGCATGGCGTCCATGAAGCTCTTCACGGCGGCAGTAGCAGCACCCTGGGAGTCGGCGTCCACTGGAGTAAGGAAGGAGAGGTTGAAGCTGGCATCCTGGAGATAAAGATGGTTGAAGATGCACGTCAGAGCCGAGGAAGAAAGCAAGCGCGCCTCGCTTTCCACCAAGGATGCAAATCCGTCGACAGCGTCCTCGAGCACTGCCACAACTTCAGGAAGCAGTGCAGTAGGGCCCTCCCTCAGGGTTGTCACCACCACCTTCCTCAATGGATCATCCCCAAAGAGCGCCTTCTAGGCCTTGTGGAAGCGTGCCTCGAGGGAGGAAAGGGTGTCGCGCACCATGGCGGCCACCTTCTTGGCCTCGACCATGGCCATTTGGGCTGCTTCTGCCTCCTCCTTTAGCTTCGTCAGGCGGTCGCGCTCTCCAGCCTGCTCCAAGCCTGCCCTCTTCACCTTGGCATCCTGGTTGGCGACGACATCTTCCTGGGCCTTCAGCTTCTCCTCACGCTCCTCGAGCTAGCTGGCCTGGGCGGCTTGCTGGTCCTGGAGAGCCTTCAGATCATCCTTGGCCACGTGGCAATGGTTCTCAGCTTCTATGGCCTCCTACCGCGCCAGGTCATGCACCATGGCGGCAACCCCAAGTGCCTTATAGGCCTCCTCCGCAGAGCCCCAGGCCGCGCGGACAGACGCATCAGCCCTGAGCCAACCAGAGATCAGCCCCAGGCGTCCTTGCGCCGAACGACGATCCGGGCGCGGAAGTTCACCCTGGAGGAGGTCTAGCGCCGCCCTTGCCTCTTCCAGGGTCCCGGAGGGAGCGGGAGCACCATGACTCGGCCACGCGCTAGGCAAGGGAGGAGACGCCCTCGGCGCCAAGGCGGAGGAAACCTCAACCTTAGGAAGGACTGGGGGCTCCGGAGGCTGGTTGTCCTTAGCAGCCGCGGCAAGGATAGGTGCTGGAGGAGTCAAGCTTGCTGAGGGCACCGGCACCCCCGAGGACGGGCACCCACGTCCTCCGGAGCTCGCGTCATCCCTGGGGCTGTGGGGGCAGCGACATTCTTCTTCACCAGGGCCGCGGAGGTCGCTCCATCGCTTGCGGCTGCGGTGACCTCCATACCCTCCTTTTGCTTCTTCGACGGCTGCTGCCAAACAACAGATGGAGAAGCTCAGTACCACCACAAGAACCAACAAGCAAGGTTGAGGGAGAAACTTACTGGTCAACAAAGGCATAGCTCCTCTTCATGCTCAGCAGCGGGCACTGGGGTGGAGCAGCTGGTGCCGAGCTCTTGGGAGTAGAAGGGCTTGCGGTTGGCGCCGCCTAGGACTGCATTGGCGAAGGTGGGCTGCTACCCGAAGGGATCAGCGCGGACCTTCTTTTCTTCACGACCGCTCGCTTGGGCTGCTTCGAGGAGGCCACCCCAGACCTCGTGGTGACTCCTGGAGGGCGCGACACCTCCACCACCGGGGGCTCGTTGTCATCATCATCAGGAAGGTCGTGCAGGAGCTCGCTCCACTCCGAGGCAGAGGATTCTTCCACAACCTCATCCTCGGTGGCCTCGGACGATTGACCGTCGGAGGACAGGTACACCAAGTTAGTAGGCGGCAAGGATGACCCCAGCCGCACGAACCCGAGCTCGTCGAAGATAGGCATGGCCACGACAACCTCCTCGGCATCATCACGGCAGTACAACGGAAGCCAGTCCTTCGGAGGGTTGCTCAGGTCCTTCCCCGTCAGGTAGAGCAGCACCTTGTTCAGCTCCTCCTCGGGAAGGGTATCTGGAGCAAGAGGAAGAAGGAGCAATGAAAGCCTGGCGGCATGCGGCACCCATTTTTGTCAGACAAGAGCAGTTGCCGAGGCAGCGTGGGGAAACGGAGTCGCCCATGTCCAATCAACTGCCATGCGTCATCAAGGCCGCAGGCGGTTAGGGCCTGCGGCGCTCTGCACTTGCCCTTTGTCTTCGCCTAGAAGCCAAGTCCGAGCGCGCCTTGGGCCCGGGGGCTACTGTCGGCGTCCTGGACTTGGGGGTATCTGTCAGATATCGGGTTCTGGCGAAACCCTTGAGGTTCAAACATTGGGGTGCGCATGAAGGTTTCCCCCTAGCGAATCTCGCTCTTAGCCTCGCCGCGATCCCTAAGCTTGCTCGATGAACTCACAACACAAGAGACACAAGATTTATATAGGTTTGGGCCACCGTTGTTATGTAATACACTACTCCTATGTGGTGGTGAATGCCTCTTGGGCTGATGATCAACAGTACAAGGGAAGAACAGCCTCCCGAGGAGAGGTGTTCTTGTTCTTGGTGGGTGGTTTGCTCAGGGAGGAGTCGATCTCCCTTGCTACTGTTGTGGCTAGTCCTATTTCTAGAGGGCCTGGTCCTCTCCCCAAATATTGAGCAGGAAGGGATTCCACAACGGCCAATTTGAAAAGGGATAGCTAGTACAAGCTCTCCTGACTAAAGGTGGTCTTCGCCTGTCAAAGGCGCTGGTGGCGACGCTGTCTTGGGCTCCACGGTAACCTCCGTCCTCCCGTCCTGCTGGTCTTGGTCTTGTTGCACCGATATGGAAACCTTTGCCTGATGCCTTGGTAGTCCGCGCCTGCGCTTGCCCCCTTAGCACCAAAGGGGAAACGAGGAAACTGCATGCACTGGTGCCCGCCTGGCCTTGGTCGTCATGGTTTGCATCACGGGAACCTCATGAGGTACCCCTTGCCTTGATCTCTCCGCCTCTTTCGCGAGCCTGCCTGGTGAGGTCGCTCCTGAGGAGGCCTTGTGTCATCCGCCCCGCCAGACTTGTCCCCTGGCGAGGGTCTTGAGTGTTGGTTGTCAAAGACGGGCCATGCTGGGCCACTGGTCGAGCCACGCCGCAGGCCGCAGGCAGGCAAGTATGGGGACCCCCGTTCCCAGAATGCCGACAGTATCCACTCCTGCCTGCCTGCGGCCCACCATGTGACTCCATCGACGGCCTGGTACGGCCTAGCTTCAACACTAACACTGCAAGACCCTCGCAAGGGGCCAAGCCTCGCGAGGCGGACGACACCAAGACCCCCGAAGGAGTTGGCCTCCTCAGGAGGGCTCTTGAGGGGCGGAGAGTTCTATCCAGCTACCTCATGAGGCTCGGCTGACATGAGCCATGACGACCAAGGCCAGGCGGGTGCAGAGCGCAGGTTTCCTCTTCGGTGCAAGGGAGGCAAGCTACAGGCGCAGGGTCCTGAGGAATCAGCCAAAGGTTTCCATTCTGGTGCAACAAGACCTAGACCGCCAGGACGGCGGGACGGAGGTCATCACCGAGGCCACCGCAGCGTCACGACCAAAGGCTTTTCGCAGGCGAAGACTACTTTTGTCAGGATAGACTGTACTACCTGTCCAATTTCAAATCCCGCCGCTGTGGAATCCCTTCCCACTCATATTTGGGAAGAGGACCAAGGCCACTATATATAGGACTACCCACAACCATAGAAGGGGATGGAGAGAGGACGGAAATCAGAACAAGTAGAACACCACACCAGCTCAAGAACACCTCACCTCCTGAGGCTTGTTCATCCACTGTACTAGTTCATCCACCACCCCTCGAGGCAATCCACCACACCACACTGGATTAGGGTATTACACCACAACGGTGGCCCAAACTAGTATAAATCTCTGTGTCTCTTTGAGCTCGACACGCTATGCTAGGAGGATCGCGAGTAGGCAGGCTTGGCAGGTTGAGATCTCCGCACGTACCCCAAAGTTTGAACCTCTCAAGGGTTGTCGGATTCCTAAATCCAACAACTTTTACTAAATTCAGAAACAAATGTCTGAATTAGAAAAGAGAAAGAAATAGGAAAAGAACAGAGACTCACCTTGAACTTACCTGGCACCCACCAAAGCCCACCTGGCCGGCCCAGTTGTCCAGCCCAGCACACCAGGGGCAAGGTTGTCTTCAACCTTGTGCCAATAGGACGCCAAGCGTGTGCTCGCCGCAAGTGCGCCCTCTGAGAGCCACCTCCTGCCTCTCTGCCTGTCTCCCCATCGACCTGAGGATGCCACGCCACCCCTCCCCCCCCCTCCCGATCACCTCTCACTTTCCCCTCTCTCCCTGGACCTCCTCCCCTCCTCTATCTCTCGGCCCAAGAGCGACCGAGAACCGCCGTCGTTGCCGCTCGTCGCAGTCGTAGCCAGCATCGTCGTTCCGCCCAACCATAGTGACCAAAGGCTTCGCTTCGACGCCCTCGCCCTCTCCATCGAGCTGCACTTAACCGGGAGGCCTCGTCCGCCCTCACTGTCGTCTTCTTCAAACTCGGGCATCCGAGATGCCGCCGCTGATTCGTCTGCCCCAGGTCATCCTCGAGTAAGACGAGCCCCTCCTCATGTTCACTGTGAGCTCATCCATCGACTACCCCTCTTCCCCGGCCTCTCCACGCTCCCTAGCCGCGGCTCCACCTCCGGCCGAAGCTTTGCTCCGCCATGGCCGTAGCCCGCGTGCTCCCTGTGCCCCGCTCGTTGCCTTCGTGCAACAGGCATGCTCCAGAGCACCTCCCCTCGTTGCTGCCTTGCTCAGATCCCTCGCCCGTGAACTCTAGCCGCACCTCCGCACCTCGCCGAGCCCCGCCGCCGCTAAAGCTTGTCGCCGACCACTTTTCGGCCACCACGGCACCACTCGTCACCACCACTAGAAGCGTCACAACGCCAGGAACCTGTAGAAACCTACCGCGCACCAAACCATCACTGGAGTAGCGATTCCGGCGTGCCTCCGCCGTCAGTTGAGGTCGCTGGTGGCTAGTCCTTGGCCGCGTTGACCTGGCTGGCTTTATTGTAACATCCCAATTTTCAATTTGGATGTTATACATAGATCATCATATGCATGTCATATTTACTTTTGCATTTGGTTGAGATCCCAGAAATCTTAAGCAACTCAAGGACCCATGGAGAGAGTTGGAGGTGTCATAAAATTCATATTTGAATTTATTTTGAATATGAAGAAAGGATCAATTTGGTTTTATAATTTTTCTCTCCAATTATTTCCAATATTAAAATAAATGAGAGAAGATAATATGACTTCTTCAAATTCAGAGTATTATTGGAGAAAGAATTTTAAAATCAAATTATGATTTTCTGGTATTTTATTTGCTATTTTATTGAATTAGAAAAATATGCATATTTCAAAATTGCATTTTTAGGCCAGAAAAATGTTCAATTTATTCTAAATATTTTGTTTAGAAGGCATAAATTGCTTTTGGCATTTTTAGATATTTTTTTATATTTTATTAGGTTTTTTCTGTTCGGGTGAATTTTTTTTAAAAAAAAACTTCCCCGGACCGAACTGGGCCAAAGCCGAGCCGGTCCGTTCGCGCCACCGCCCCCACACCGCGCAGCCGTGCTCCTGGCGGACTCCGCCTGGAGTCCGACACGGACTCCCGCTATCGACTGCCCCTCCCGCAAGCAAGCCCCCACCCCTCCCCGAAGCCCTCAAGCCACCCCGCCACCACAGCGTCGCCGCCGCCGTCGTAAGCCGCCGCCCTAAGCCGACGCCGCCGCAGCTCCGCCGCCCGCGTCGCGCTGCCGCCCGCGCCGGATCTCGCCGGAAACCACCGCCGTTGACCGGTCGTTTTTTTTTTGGTTAAACCCCGTTTTTTTAAGTTTTTCCAGTTTATTTTCTTAGATCGGTTTTCGTCGGTTTATTTATTTAGCAGACGTTCGTCCGTTCGTTCGTTTTAACAAACATTGTTCGCTGGTTAGGTTCATACAGCGAACTTTTGTTTGTTAGTCTTTTTCTTTTTATTTTATTTTCACCAAGGACCTATCTGCGATTATTTTTATCGTGATTCAGCCCCTGATCTTTAAACTTGTATAACTTTTTACTCATTTATCCAAATTAGAAGAAACCAACGCCAAAATCTTTGTCTCGAAGCCCTCTTTTTAGTTAACCAACTTGTACATGATTTTGGCACTGTAAAATTTAACTTTAGTCCAGATTAGTAAACGATCTTGTTTCGTTCGTATTTTGAGTTTCATTGCTCCGTTTGAGTAGAATATTTTTTCAAGCCGGAGCTAATCACATGTACCTACTGTTAAGATCTAATTCACATGTTAATAATGTTTTTAGGTTTTGACTCTTGCTAGTTTAAGCCATTGCTTGTTTCGTGTTCGATTTGGATCTTTTCTCGAGTTTTCTCGTGTTTTGTTTGAGTGATTGCTTATGAATGCTATTTTTTGCCCATGCTAGATTACCCTAAGTGCAAAGCTTGTTACTACGAGTCTCTAGAGTTTGCAGATTGTCAGCAAGGCAAGTTACACTTTGACCATACTCTTTTATACCCAGTTTTTACTATGCATTAGTTCTGCCCCATAAATACTTGCATTGGTAGGATTGGGGTAGGAACCTAATACCTTTTGATCACCCCGGGAATATACGTTATTCTTATTATTGCTTAGCCATGCTCGTAGACGGGGATTGGGTCATGATTCACACATGGAAGTTTGAGAGTTAATTTAATTGGATAACATTAAGGTGGCAACTTTAATACACATCTGGGTGGATTGGTTGAGGCACCTGGAGCACCCAGTGTTGTCTATTTTGGAAATCCCGGAGTACCCATGTGATTATCCTATGGAATGTCACCCAGGCTCAAAGGGATCAGAAGATTATTCATGCTAGAAACTTCCGTGTGCAGCCACAAGCCATTATGGGCACTGGCATAGTTGAGTAACTTGTGTGAGCTCCTGAAGAGGTATACTAGTAGATGTAGAGGGTTGTAGGTGGTACTGTCTACCTGGATAAGAGAGTTAATGCTTCAGAAAGGCTATGTCTCGATCATCCGATCATGGATGCGGTCGAGTCTTATGGGGAAAAGTGCGCAAACCTCTGATTAGTCGTGTATAAACTAATCATGATTAGTCGTGTCCCCGGTTATGGACATCTTGAGTATCTAGTACTTGAATCTACTGATGTGATCTCATCACGTTACTCTAACTAATTTTGATGATGTGTTAATGATGATATTTTTAATTGGGATTTGAGTTGGAGGAACCTTCTCAAATAATGGGCAACATGGGAGTAGTTAAACAAGTTTATTTCTTTGTTGAAGGAAAAAACTAGCTTTATGCAAAACCATGAAACTTACAGCCTCCACCAGCCAAATATTGCATGTAGATGTAGTTCTTGCATTGTCATTGCTTTATAGTGTAAATATGCTAGCATATTCCCTGTGCTGACCCGTTTCGGACTGCAACATCTTATGTTGCAGACTACTCAGACGATGAATAAGGTGTGATAGGTCATTGTTTTGCACTTAGCTATGCCGTTGGAGTTGATGGACTCATTTACCCTTGAAGCCTTCCGCTATTATCTAGTTTAGATGACCCCCAGCCATGATTTATTTATGCAATAATGCTCTTTATGAGGACTCGATGTAATAAGTCTGTGATTGAAACTCTGTTATAATTCCTCGAGTACTGTGTGTGTCAGGATTACCGATCCAGGGATGACACAGATGCACAGAGACTTGACCGTTTGAGGTCTGGTCGCTACAAGATGGTATCAGAGCACACGCTGACTATAGGACGCGACCACTAGAATGAGCCACATGATTTCTCTTCTCTACTCATTTCTAATTCTCCTCTCTTTCTACTCTATAGATGGCGGATCCGGGGAAAAAAGTTCACTCAGCCGGATGACGACACCCCTTTCGGAAAGCACTTGAAGGAAGTCACTAAGTATCTCAACATCGGATTACCAAGCTTCACGGGGATTTTCTCTACATCTGTACCGGAAGAGGAGCGCTGGAAGATCAAAGTCTGGATACCTGGGAGGACCTTTGCGCCAACAACGGAGCCTATTGATTTGTACCTGGATGCACCAAGCTGCAGTATTGGAAAGAGTATGGCAGCACATATCAACTTTGGACGCATATGTGAGGTGTATCACAAGGAGCTGGAGAATACCGTCTACCAGATATGTGGTCGCCGAGATGACAAATGGGAGATGATTCGTACCATGAGGGATGGATCAATTGCAGCTTACATTCAAGAGATGGTAGATCATATTCGTCGACAGGAGAATCAACAAATTATCCACATGAAGAGGATCAAGAAACTGGTGAGGAGGAACAACGAGCTAGAAGAGGAGATCAAGTCTACACGCAATGGATACGAGGAGGAGATTGCTATATTGGTGGAAAAGAATGACGACCTGACAAGGAAGCTAGGAGTATTCATGGGAGACCCCGCGCCAAAGAAGGACAACCAGCCAGGAGACTACATCATCCTCGACGACACCGACTCTGACCTTGATAGCGATGATGACTATGAAGATGAAGCTGGAGCAGATATTATGGACTCTTCTTCTGATGAAAATTTCTACACGACCACCATTGTAATTAGTAGTATTTTCCCTCCAAGTAGTTGCAACGATCAAGTTAGTAGTGATAGGTTAGACCTCTTCTGTATGACTTGTGTGCTATTGATTGAAGTGAAATTGGTTATGTTTGTCTCATGAGCATTATGGGAGTGAATCTCTCTTAGACCCCTTCTGTGTTCTGTTTTCTCACCCCTTTTATACTCATCACATGCCTCCGAGACGTGACAATGGATTTGCCTTCCCACCGGAGCTCACTCAGTTGATCCAACAGCAGAATACCCTGATGCAACTTTTAGTCCAGAATCAGAACCAAGGCAACACCAACAAAAACCCACCACCACCACCGCTTGTTGACCACCTAGCCCATTTCTTAAGGTTGAATCCGCCGGTGTTCTCTAGTAGCACCGAGCCGATTGTTGCATATGATTGGCTCCGTGAGATTGGAAGAGAGTTGACCACTGCAGAATGCACAGATGCGGAGAGAGTGTGTTTTGCCGCACATCAGCTTGATGGACCCGTAGCATCATGGTGGGAGATTTTCACAGCAACTTACCCCATTGACACTGTTACATGGGATCAGTTCAGCAGGCTTTTCGCACAACCCATGTTTCAGCTGGAGCTATGAGCATGAAGAAGTGGGAGTTTCGCCACTTGCGCCAAGAAGGACACACAGTGGGCCAGTATGTGGATGAGTTTTGTAAGTTAGCATGCTATGCCCCTTATGACGTAGCTACAGATGCCGCTAAGCAGGAGAAGTTTCTGGAAGGACTAAATGATGAGCAAAGCATGCAGTAGATGGTGGCAACATTCAACAACTACCAGGAGTTGGTAGACAACGCTCTTATGACTGAAGGCAAGCAGCAACAGATTGATAATCGCAAGAGGAAGTATGGACTGAGGAGTGTGAAGCTAGTTTTCAGGAGTTTAAGAAACGTTTGGTTACATCCCAAGTGCTGATTCTTCCAGATCAATGAGAGGACTATCAAGTGTATTGCGACACTTCACGTCGAGAACTTGGAGCAGTGCTTATGCAGGAAGGAAGAGTTGTTTTATATACCTCACGACAACTTAAACCTGATGAGTTGAATTTTGCTACGCATGATTTGGAGTTAGCAGGCGTAGTGCTTGCGCCGAAGACATGGAGACATTTACTTGGAAATCATTGTAAGGTATACATAGATCATAAGAGTTTGAAATATATCTTCACACATAAGGAGTTGAACCTCAAGCAAAGGAGATGGTTGGAGCTCATTAAGGATTATGATATGAAACTGCACTATCATCCCGGAAAGGGCAATGTAGTAGCAGATGTGTTGAGTCGCAAGAGTTATGTTAATATGCTCATGACCGGAGGATTACCCAAGGAGTTAGTAGAAGATCTTCGCGAGCTGTGTTTGGAAATAGTCCCGATAGGTTATGTAGCAGCACTGGAAATTTAGTCCACTTTGATGGGTAAGATCAGAGAGGCCCAGAAGACTGACAAGGAGATTGCCGAGATAAAGGAAAGGATGAGCAAAGGAAATGCTAAAGGATTTCGTGAGGTTGAGCACGACACCTTATGGTTTGAGGATCGCGTATATGTGCCTAACGACCGCGAGATCAGGAAGTTGATTCTGCAGGAGGCCCATGATTCACTGTATACAATTCAACCAGGAAACACTAAGATGTATCTGGATTTGAAGGAGAGTTTCTGGTGGACAAGAATGAAGAAGGATATTGCCGAGTATGTAGCAGTATGTGATGTATGTCAGAGAGTTAAGGCAGAGCATTAGAAGCCAGCTGGATTGCTACAGCCATTGCCGATACCCGAATGGAAGTGGGATAAGCTTGGCATGGATTTTATCACTGGATTGCCCAGGACTCGTTCAGGCTATGACTCTATCTGGGTTGTAGTCAACCGTTTGATGAAAGTAGCTCATTTCATCACGGTGAAGACCACCTATATGAGTGCTGAGTTGGCGAAGATATACATGACCAGGATCATGTGTCCGCATGGAGTTCCAAGGACCATTGTATCAGACAGAGGAACCGAGTTTACCTCAAAGTTCTGGAATCAGTTGCATGAGACTTTGGGTACTAGGCTAGAGTTCAGTACAGCCTTTCATCCACAGACAGATGGATAGACCAAGAGAGTCAATCAGATTCTGGAGGACATGTTGAGAGCTTGTGCGCTAGAATATGGATCTAGTTGGGACGACAATTTGCTGTATGCAGAGTTCTCTTATAACAACAGTTATCAAGCCAGTTTGAAGATGGCCCCTTTCGAAGCTTTGTAAGGAAGGAGGTGCATGACACCGTTATTGTGGGATGAAGTTGGAGATCGACAGTTGTTCGGACCAGATATAATCAAAGACTCTGAAGAGAAGGTTAAGTTGATTCACGACAGACTCAAGGTAGCTCAGTCCAGGCAGAAGAGTTATGCAGATTCTAGACGCAAGGAGACAGTTTACAAAGTCGGAGACAGAGTTTATCTTCGTGTGTCCTTGCTTCGAGGAGTTAAAGCGTTTTGTAGTTAAGGGAAAGCTAGCACCACGTTTTGTGGGACCATACCGAGTTTTGGAACGTATGGGAGAAGTTGCATACAAGCTGGAATTGCCAAAAGGATTGTCAGGAGTTCACGATGTGTTTCACATTTCCCAGTTGAAGAAGTGCCACGCGGAGATGGCCGATATTCCTCTGAGAGATACAGTGCCACAAGAATCGATTCAGTTAGACAACGATTTGACTTATGAGGAGAAGCCAGTCAAGATTCTCGAGTTTTCTTGCCAAGTTACTCGCAGCAAGGTTATCATGTTTTGCAAAGTTCAGTAGAGCCACCATGCCGAGGAGGAAGCCACCTGGGAGCGAGAGGAAGACCTTCATAGAGACCACCCAAACCTTTTTGCTGACCAACCCGAATCTCGAGGGCGAGATTCATCTTAAGGGGGGTAGGTTTGTAATATCCCAATTTTCAGTTTGGATGTTATACATAGATCATCATATGCGTGTCATATTTATTTTTGCATTTGGTTCAGATCCTAGAAATCTTAAGCAACTAAAGGACCCACAGAGAGAGTTGGAGGTTTCATAAAATTCATATTTAAATTTATTTCAAATTTGAAGAAAGGATCAATATGGTTTTATAATTTTTCTCTCCATTTATTTCCAATATTGAAATAAATGAGAGAAGATAATATGACTTCTTCAAATTCACAGAATTATTGGAGAAAGAAATTTATTATCCAATTATGATTTTTCTGGTATTTTATTTGCTATTTCATTTGAATTAGAAAATTATGCGTTTTTCAAAATTGCAGTTTTAAGCCAAAAAAATGTTCACTTTGTTCTAAATATTTTATTTAGACGGTGAAAATTGTTTTTGGCAATTTTAGAATTTTTTTATATTTTATTAGGATTTTTCTATTCGGGCAAATTTAAAAAAAACTTTCCCTGACCGAACTGGGCCGAAGCCCAACCGGCCCGTTCGCGCCACCACCCCCGCGCCGCGCCGTCATGCCGCCGGCGTACTCCGCCTAGAGTCCGGCTCGGACTCCCGCTGCCGCATGCCCCTCCCGCAAGCAAGCCCCCCCTTTATAAGCGCCGCCGCCCCCTCCCCCCCGAAG
>NC_041383.1:350720334-350784721 GCF_002162155.2 Triticum dicoccoides | reverse complement strand
ATCACCGCACCCCTCCACCACATCTCCGCCGCCCGTGCTACCCTGCCATTGGCCGTTCGTTTTTTCCGGTTAAACCCCCTTTTTTTAGTTTTTACGGTTTATTTTCTTAGATCGGTTTTTGTCGGTTTATTTATTTAGTGGACGTTCGTTCTTTCGTTCGTTTTAATGAATGTTGTTCGCCGGTTAGGTTCAGACAGGGAACGTTCATTCGTTAGTCTTTTTCTTTTTATTTTATTTTTGCCAGGGACCTATCTGTGATTATTTTTATCGTGATTCAGCCCCTGAACTTTAAACTAGTATAACTTTTTACTCGTTTATCCAAATTAGATGTAACCAACGCCAAAATCTTCATCTCAAAGCCCTCTTTCTAGTTAGCCAACTTGAACATGATTTTGGTACTGTAATATCTGACTTTATTCCAGATTAGTAAATGATCTTGTTTTGTTCGTATTTTGAGTTTTGTTGCTCCGTTTGAGTTGAATCTTTTTGCAAACCGTAGATAATCACATGTACCTACTGTTAAGATCGAATTCACATGTTAATAATGTTGTTAGGTGTTGACTCTTGTTAGTTTATTCCATTGCTTGTTTCGTGCTCGAGTTGGATCTTTTCTCGAGTTTTCTCATGTTTCTTTTGAGTGATTGCTTATGAATGCTATTGTTTGACTATGCTAGATTACCCGGTGTGCAAAGCTTGTTACTACAAGTCTCTAGAGTGTGCAGATCGTCAGCAAGGCAAGTTACACTTTGATCATACTCTTTAATACCCAGTTTTTACTATGCATTAGTTCTGCCACACATATACTTGCATTGGTAGGATTGGGAACATGTGTTTTTGGTTGTCGTGTTTGAGGTAGGAACCTAATACCTTTTGATCACCCCGGGAATATAGGTTATGCTTATTATTGCTTAGCCATGCTCGTAGATGGGGATTGGATCATGATTCACACATGGAAGTTTGAGAGTTATTTTAATTGGATAACATTAAAGTGGCAACTTTAATACACATCTGGGTGGATTGGTTGAGGCACCTGGAGTACCCAGTGTTGTCTATTTTGGAAATCCTGGAGTACCCGTATGATTATCCTATGGAATGCCACCCAGGATCAAAGGGATCATAAGATCATTCATGCTAGAAACTTCCGTGTGCAGCCACAAGCCATTATGGGCTCTGGCATAGTTGAGTAACTTGCGTGAGCTCTTGAAGAGGTACACTAGCAGATGAAGAGGGTTGTAGGTGGTACTCTCTACCCGGAGTAGAGAGTTAATGCTTCAGAAAGGCTATGTCTCGATCATCCAATCATGGATAAGGTCGAGTCTTGTGGGGAAAAGTGCACAAACCTCTGCAGAGTGTAAACTAATCATGATTAGCCGTGTCCCCAGTTATGGACATCTTGAGTATCTAGTACTTGAATCTACTAATGTGATCTCATCAAGTTACTCTAATTAATTATGATGATGGGTTAATGATGATATTTTTAATTGGGATTTGATTTGTAGGAACCTTCTCAAATAATGGGCGACATGGGAGGAGTTAAATAAATTTATTCCTTTGTTAGGGAAAAACTAGCTTTATGCAAAACCATGAAACTTACAGCCTCCACCAGCCAAATATTGCATGTAGATGTAGTTCTTGCATTATCATTGCTTTACAGTGTAACTATGCCAGCATATTCCATGTGCTGACCCATTTCGGGCTGCAACATCTTATGTTGCAGACTACTTAGATGACTAATAAGGTGCGATAGGTCGTTATTTTCCACTCATCTATGCCATTGGAGTTTATGGACTCATTTACCCTCGAAGCCTTCCGCTGTTATCTAGTTTAGATGGCCTGCAGCCATGATTTATTTATGTAATAATACTCTTTATGAGGACTCGATGTAATAAGTGTGTGACTGAAACTCTGTTATAATTCCTCGAGTATTGTGCGTGTCAGCATTACTGATCTAGGGATGACACTGATGCACAGAGACTTGACCGTTTGAGGTCTGGTCGCTACATTAATTAGCCACTAATCACCGCCCCGTGCCACTGACAACCCGACCCCACAGCCTAACTAACCGGCTAACTAACCTAGATTAAGTTTAACCTAATTCAACTGGACCCACACGTCAGTTTTGACCACCCTGACATGGTCGTTGACCAGGGCCACCTGTCTATGACCCTAAACATCACTGGGTCACTGACTAGTGGACCCCACCGGTCAGGTTTGACCCGGGGAAGCCCTGTTGACCTTGCTGACATCACCCTGACACACTTCTAATGCAATAAGTGATTTTCAGGATTAAAAATAATCCAGGAAATTCCAAAAATAGCTAAAACTTCTTAAATTCATATAAATACAACTGTAACTCAAAATGAAATAAGTTATATATGAAAAATGATAAAAAAACCAATCTATCCATCTGTACCGTTTTAATGCATGTTGGAACAACTTATAGTTGCAGAATTGGACAAAACAAATAAAGGCCATTTGAATATCCACATATGGAGTTTGAATTTGAATCTTGGATTCAAACCAACTTCATTTAACCTATTTCTAGTTGCATTAGCTCAAATCATAGCATAATGACATGTCATGATCATGCATCATATTGTGCATTGCATTGATTGTGTTTCTTCTTTGTTTGTCGGTGTTTTTCCTCTCTCAGTAGACGTGTTCCGGCGATGAGTTCGATGACGCCGATGAAGAGACATACTATCTCCAGAAGTGCCAGGCAAGCAAAAACCCCTTGTTCATTCTGATACAATCCCACTCTCTTGGCCCTGCTCTCTTTTACTGCATTAGGACAACAACGATTCATCTGTTACATGCTGCGGTAGTTGAACCCCTTTCCTCTGCATGACCTGTCATTGCCACAGTAAATAGATGAAACCCACTAGCATGAGTAGGAGTTGTTGGAGCCCTGATGTGCCTACTCATTCATGCTTGTTTGTCATGCCTGATACTGCTTAGTGTTTAGTCAGGTCTGATTCATCGGGAATGAATTGGAATGGTGATGAACATGTCCTACTGTGTGTGAGCTGGGTGTGTGAACATGATTTGGTAAAGGTAGCAGTGAGAAGCCATGTAGGAGTAGATGGGTGGTTGTCTCATTGAAACCATCCTCAGGAACTGAGTTCTTTGTCTATGATCCAAGACAGCTACTACCACACATTGGGTTCTGGTAGATCGACCCCTCTCGACTTATTAATCAACTTGATCTATGTCCAGGAGTTGCAACTAGTTTCTGGTGTTTGTAGGTTGTATTAGTAGTCTACCAAGTAGCACCCGGTATAGGTGGGCTTTGGTTGGACTCGGCACTGTGGTCGGGTATGCCAAGCATCGCCTGTTTGGTGGGCTTGGAACCTAGTACACATCGTTTGGGGCCGTGAGTGACACCCCGGCCGGATCTCCTTGCGGATGGAACCCGAATAGGCGATAAACCTGGACTAGAGTCTTGTGTGGTTAGTCGGGTCATGGCCAACACCCTCGCCAGGCTTCCACTTGAAGGTTGTCGAGATACATGACATGTACATGGCGGTAAGTGGCGAGAGCGTGTGTGAAGAAGTACACCCCTGTAGGGTTAACATGATCTATTCGAATAGACGCATCCAGGGTAAAGGACTACTGGGTTGCTTATACAGTTCATAGACAAGTGAAAGTGGATATTCTAAAATATGAAAGATAAGTGTGAGTGCTATGGATGGCGTTCTCGTAGGGAGACGGGAGCGGATCCATAGTGGTGTATTGATATGGTGAATATGTGGACTCGTGTGCGCCACCTCAAAAGAGTTACTTGCAGGCGTAGTTCAGGACAGGCACCGAGTCAAAGCTGGCTTGATGCAGTTAAACCCCCACCATCCCTTTGTTGATAATGATGTATATGTAGTTAGTTTTGATGTAAGTCTTGTTGGGTACATTTGTACTCATGTTTTCCTATTTTTGTTTTTGCAGAGAGACTTAAGTCTCACTAGTAGCGCATGGACTTCGACGTTTAGCTTGTTACCTCAGCTACGATCTTGTGCCCTCGGCAGGATCTTGTAGATAGTCAGGCTTCTCAGCCCTTTTCATTTATAGATGTCTGTACTCAGACATGTTAAGCTTCCGCATGTGCTTCTGGTTTGTATGCTCTGAATTTTGGGTCATGAGACCCATGATTGTAATACTTGGCTCCTCGGAGCCTAATGAATAAATACTCGAGTTGTAGAGTCATGTTGTGATGCCATGTTGTATTTGCACATATCGAGCATATTGTGTGTATGATTATTGAAATTCTTGGTATGTGTGGGATCCGACAACCTAGTTGTTTATTCTTGGTAGCCTCTCTTACCGGGAAATGTCTCCTATTGCTTCCATTGAGCCATGGTAGCTTGCTACTACTCTGTAACACTTAGGCTGGCCGGCATGTGTCCTTCTTCGTTCCTATGTCTGTCCCTTCGGGGAAATGTCACGCGTTGTTCCTTTAAGTCCCTGTAGCTTGCTATGACTTGGGTTCATACGTTGTTGATCGACACATTCGTTGCTGGGTCATGTGTGCCTGTCCCTGTAAGTTAGCTCCACCTTGGGTTTACGAATAGTCTTGTCGGCCCGGGTTCTTGTCATATGGATGCTAGCGCACTATCATATATGTGAGCCAGAAGGCGCAAACGGTCCTGGGCCAGGTAAGGTGGCACCCGTGGGAATACCATGCGTGAGGCCACAAAGTGATATGATGTGTTACATGCTAGATCGGTGTGACTTAGGATCGGGGTCCTGATAGCTTTGGTATCAGAGCCTGACTACCTGTAGGATTACCAAACCAAACTGGTCGAAGTTGAGTCTAAAAATTCTTTAGTTATATAAGGGAATTGATTGTGGATGGGAATGTAAGGCTCTGTTTACTCCTTATACCTTATGCCTTCTGATCTGAGTCATCTTATCTTCCTACGGGGTTAAGGAACTATGCTTTCTCTTCTTTCTATCAGGATCATGTGTTACTAATCCGTAGACTTATAAGATTGGTGAATTCAAGCCTCAGTTCAGTTCCTACTACTTCAGTATGTTGACAGTTCGTCTCGAAACCTTGATATTGTGATGATCGAGTGGATATGCCACCATTTTTGCAGGATGTTCCAAATCTTATTGAGCATTGTCATTATGTTGTCCGAGTCGTCCTAGGTTTCTAAATAATCTGATGCATATGCAAATACCTTCCTCCCATTCCCGATGTTCCTTAGCGCCAGTTTAACCACACTAATCGATGAGTTGAGGTATTCTATTGCCTCGACATATATGTTGGAGCTATTATTATGACCCTAGGTATCTTAGAGTATCACCTAGTAATCTGGCCATGTTCCCTATTCCCAGTGTGATGATTCTGGCAGTCATTCTCGAAAGCATCCCGTGATGCCATTTAGTTAGTAGGCATTCTATGTCTGGGTTTTTGAACCCAAGATTCACTCTACTCATTGATGTTGGTAGTATTTGCTAGCTCCTTTAGGACATTAGTAACCTTTCCGATAGCTCTTGAGGTCTGTGGTATTTCCTTCTTCAAAATACCATCAACTGCTTATGGCAGAAGTTCTGGAACCAAAAGATCACAATAAGAGTGCTCTCGATGAGTTCCCCATTCTATATTATGACTCTACCAGTCCTACCTCTTTGCATGGATTATCCGGAAGAAACCTATTGAACTTGGTTCGACATACTAATCTATGCATCCACAACTCAGAAAGTTATATGTTCCTTGAGTTGTCCCTCTTTAGTTGTTTTCTGACCTCCGTCTATCAATTGATAGTCAGGAATAGTTGTGCATTGATTTCATCGATGCCTTTTACTTTTGAGGTATGTCAATCCATTCTATTTCAGAATGAGTAGGAGAAGCAAACTCCAGTACCTCATCCATTTCCAGGATTGGGTCAAAGTAGTTGTGCTTCGCAAATCAAATGCCAATCAAGCTTTTGTTCTGTTCTACCCTGGAGTATTACCGTATTATGTCAAGAATGTCATGGGAATTGCACACCCTCTTATGAATTCTTGGTATAGTGATACTTCTTGCCATCATTATTTATTCCCCGGTCCCCTTGTTGTTGTAACTGGAATGCCGACAAGTGAACTGTGATGCGTGAAATCAATACTCCTAGCAACCATGTTGTTTAGTGGTTAATGGACGATAATCTCATTCTTAGTTTGCTGGTTATGGAATCATCATTCTAAGACTGATCGTGCTACCTATTCTATTTTCCTGGTGCACTCTTCGATCGATGAGTTAGGATTATTTCAAATCCTCGCTCTTTTGATCATATCATCTTGCCCTGAAAAGCAAGATTGTTCTCGAGCTTATAACATATCAGTGGTTCGTGATATTCTGGATATCTTCTTGGAAGTATCACCAGGTTGTCCCCTGACCGTTATGTTGAGCTCGTGATCAAGTTGGTTTCTTGTAAAGCACCCTTATCCAAGCACCTGTGTTGGATACCCTAAACTAGTTGGCTAAGCTAAACAACAACTTAGAGAGTTGGAAGATGGAAGCTTGTCCGACTTAGCTCATCATTAAGGGATATCTGTGTGTGTCTGTGTGTTGAAGAAATATGATATCTTCACTGATTGGTCCTCGTGATCAGTCATTGGATCTATTGTCTTATCAAAACTTTGATTTGAGTATGGGCTATCCTCAAATCAAATCAGAACCAACGATGTTTGTAATGTTGTCTTACGCGTGGTTGATCCCTCAAGCATACACCATTATATCTTTAGGTCTGACCAATGCTATCACTTGTTCACATAATTATGGAATTCCATCTTCATGGAAATTTTGATGATTGTTGTTGAGCCATCAGCAACAATTTTATCTCCTCCATGATTCGTGTTGAACATCTAGCTAGTGTTGGAAACTTTTATAAGCATTATCTTCATGTCCCGTTCATGAAGCATATGTTAGATGAGAGAAGTGACCTCCTCTAATTCACGTGCACTTGATGTAAGTTGCCGCCGTGGATCCAAGAAAGATTGTTTTTGCTTCCTTTGGAATCGTCCCAAGTCGGTCATGCATGTGCAAAGTATATTGTGGTTTGGTAGATTAATTACCTCCACTCAATATGTATTTCGTAGCACAGCAAGCCACTGGTTGATTTGTTTAGGGAGAAGAAGTTCCTTCTTAAGAGCTAATTCGGACTTATGTAAGGACTTCGATATCCTCGATGGTGGTTCCTCACCTGAACTTCGGTAGTATTTTATTATAAGACTCCTGTCTGGTCATGCTTGTCCAGGACAACGTGTTCACATGTGTGTAGCAAAACCAGCCTATGTTTTGGAGCTTGCTATCGTAGTTCATTTCCCGAGAATCTTGCAACGCCATCTCGTCGATTTGAGTTGCAAACTTTCATTTTCTTTTTAGACTTGATGACTCTGGAATATTCGGACACCAATGAGATCTGAATCTCAGGCAGTTATGATGGCTGGAACATTCCCAAGAACTATAATATTGGTCTCCCGGTAACCGGTTAAGTGGATGTTGTGGCCAACACACCCAGCCGGAAGACCGAATATTGTAGTATCTTGAGTGAGGTAGTTGGCCACCTCCCCATAAGGATTACTTAGGGTTTACTCCAGTAGTTGTTCCTTATGGATTCCTACGCTCCCGAATGTCCAACCTTTTACTTGATGTTCTAGATACCAAACCATATCTATAAATGGATTGCACTAGCACATCAAGAATAAATCTCGGAGTAAATGACCACGAGTAGCATAACTAGCTCCCCCTAGCTATTCAAAAAATATCGGGCCGATTGAGCCCTCAAATATCCAAGAGGCAGGGCCGCCTTCTCTTGGCCGACGGTCCCACCGGCCAGCTGCTGGATAGCAGCAAGGCTATAATAGCTCTCTCAAAGAGGGCCAACTCCTAGCAGCCGGCGACCAGAGTGGCCGACTCCTAGCAAGCGGCCTGGCTCACACCCTCAAAGTTTGCACCCACATAAGAGAGATAAGACTGGGTGTGGCTACAGTGAAGCCTGCCACCCCTGAATCCCGGAGCAAGCATGGCTACAGTGCACCGTATGGGGCGGACACTCCCCGTCCGGCGCGGCATTATTGCCATGTTGACCATGACATCACCCAAGACAGGCTGTTAGTACGGCCCGCAGGCGGCGGGCCCCTCCTGCCAGAGAGATACCAGAAGGCGGCCGAGCATGACCAGGCGGCCTTGGGGAGGCCGGCTCCTAGCAGTCGGCCCGCCCCCACCCTGGAAGTTTGTACACCATTAAGCAGATAAGATGGGGTAAGGAAACAGTGAAAGCCCGCCAGGCGGCGGCACTGTAGCCATGCTTACCCTGACAAAGCCATCGTCACCAAGAGCAAGGCCACAGTAACCAGCGACCGACAAGACCCCCAGGTGGTGGGCCCAGCCTGTCGGCCAAGAGGCCGGCAACCGGCGGGACCCATTAGTCAGCGGGTCCCAGTGATGTCTACTACACAACCTTCTTCTTGTAGATGTTGTTGGGCCTCCAAGTGCAGAGGTTTGTAGGATAGTAGCAAATTTCCCTCAAGTGGATGACCTAAGGTTTATCAATCCATGGGAGGCGTAGGATGAAGATGGTCTCTCTCAAACAACCCTGCAACCAAATAACAAAGAGTCTCTTGTGTCCCCAACACACCCAATACAATGGTAAATTGTATTGGTGCACTAGTTCGGCGAAGAGATGGTGATACAAGTGCAATATGGATGGTAGATATAGGTTTTGGTAATCTGAAAATATAAAAACAACATGGTAACTAATGATAGAAGTGAGCATAAACGGTATTGCAATGGTAGTAAACAAGGCCTAGGGTCCATACTTTCACTAGTGCAAGTTCTCTCAACAATAATAACATAATTGGACCATATAACTATCCCTCAACATGCAACAAAGAGTCACTCCAAAGCCACTAATAGCGGAGAACAAATGAAGAGATTATGGTAGGGTACGAAACCACCTCAAAGTTATCCTTTCTGTTCTATTTATTCAAGAGTCCGTAGTAAAATAACATGAAGCTATTCTTTCCGTTCAATCTATCATAGAGTTCATACTAGAATAACACCTTAAGACACAAATCAACCAAAACCCTAATGTCACCTAGATACTCCATTGTCACCTCAAGTATCCATGGGCATTATTATACGATATGCATCACACAATCTCAGATTCATCTACTCAACCAACACAAAGTACTTCAAAGAGTGCCCCAAAGTTTCTACCAGAGAGTCAAGACGAAAACGTGTGCCAACCCCAATCCATAGGTTCATGGGCGGAACCCACAAATTGATCACCAAAACATAGATCAAGTGGATCACGTGATATCCCATTGTCACCACAGATAAGCACGGCAAGACATACATCAAGTGTTCTCAAATCCTTAAAGACTCAATCCGATAAGATAACTTCAATGGGAAAACTCAATCCATTACAAGAGAGTAGAGGGGGAGAAACATCATAAAATCCAACTATAATAGCAAAGCTCGCGATACATCAAGATCGTGCCATAGAGAGAACACGAGAGAGAGAGAGATCAAACACATAGCTACTGGTACATACCCTCAGCCCCGAGGGTGAACTACTCCCTCCTCCTCATGGAGAGCGCCGGGATGATGTAGATGGCCACTGGTGAGGGATTCCCCCTGTGGCAGGGTGCCGGAACGGGCTCCCGAGAGGTTTTTGGTGGCTACAGAGGCTTGTGGTGGTGGAACTCCCAATCTATCTTCGTATTCGATGGTTTTAGGGTATATGGGAATATATAGGCGAAAGAAGTCGGTCGGGGCAGCCTCGAGGGGCCCACGAGACAGGGGGCGTCCCAGGGGGGTGGGCGCACCCTCCTATCTCCTGGCGTCCTCGGAGCTTCCCTGGCGTGTACTCCAAGTCTCCTGGATCATGTTCGTTCCAAAAATCATGCTCCCGAAAGCTTCATTCCGTTTGGACTCCATTTGATATTCTTTTTCTTCGAAACAGGCAATAAAACAGCAATATGGGCTGGGCCTCCGGTTAATAGGTTAGTCCCAAAAGTAATATAAAAGTGTACAATAAAGCCCGTAAACATTCAAAACAGATAATAAAATAGCATGAATGCTTCATAAATTATAGATACGTTGGAGACATATCAGCATCCCCAAGCTTAATTCCTGCTCGTCCTCGAGTAGGTGAATGATAAAAGAAAGAATTTATGAAGTGTGAATGCTAGCAGGTGCACAAGTTTGATCAATAATAATTTAATCACCTTTTCTAGCATGATTATATGTCATAACAGTAGTTCATCTCATAAAACTTCTCAAGATCAAGTAACAAGCAATTCACATGTTAAACCATAGATCATAAACTTTCTTGAAAACTAGCAAACTTTATTTTCAGTCATCAAACAATTGCAATTCATCTTATTTTCCGGAAGGGTCTATGTTAGATCTTTGATTTAGCAAACTTCACATACTCAACTATCATATGGTGTTCCACAATTGCCAACACTCACGCAATACTAATGGTTATGGAGTTTTAATCCGACACTGAGAAAGATAGGGGCTTATAGTGTTGCCTCCCAACATATTCACCTTTGGGTGATGTCAACAATAATAGTTCATTCCAACTTACATCCAATTGGATATATATATCAGGATCTTTCGAACACAAGGTGCTTGCCAAAGGATAAAATGAAAAAGGGAAAGGTGAAGATCACCTTGACTCTCGCATAAAGTAAAAGAAATAAAGTAAAAGATAGGCCCTTCACAGAGGTAAGCAGAGGTTGTCATGCGCTTTTATGGTTGGATGTACAAAATCTTAATGCAAAAGAACGTCACTTTATATTGCCACTTGTATATGGACCTTTTTTATGCAGTCCATCACTTTTATTGCTTCTATAACAAGATCGTATAAAGCTTATTTTCTTCACACTAATAGATCATACATATTTAGAGAGCAATTTTTAATGCTTGCACCGATGACAACTTACTTGAAGGATCTTACTCAATCCATAGGTAGGTATGGTGGACTCTCATGGCGAAACTGGGTTTAAGCATATTTGGAAGAACAAGTAGTATCTCTACTTGGTGCAAGGAATTTGGCTAGCATGAGGTGGAAAGGCAAGCTCAACATGTTTGAATGATCCATGAAAATATACTTTAACTGAGATGTGAGAAAACATAACCCATTATGTTGTCTTCCTTGTCCAACATCAACTCTTTAGCATGTCATACTTAATGAGTGCTCACAATTATAAAAGATGTCTAAGATAGTATATTTATATGTAAAATCTCTCTTCTTTCAACATTCTTTCATGAATTGTTCAAGTGACCAATACAATGCTTGCTAACCTTCAATAAATTTACAACCTCTACTTCTTAGGTGTGAAGTCATTACTCCCCATGGGATAAGCAAATGAGACATATATAATTTCAGATTTATGACCTTCAACTCATTCAACCATTTACTCATAGGATATAAGTGAAGCACACGAGTAAATGACAAACTACTCCAACAAGATATAAGTGAAGGTGAATGAGTAGCTAAATAATTATGTAACTATGTGAAGACTCCCTCTCATTTAAGAATTTCAGATCTTGGTATTGTATTCAAACAGCAAGCAAAACAAAATAAAATGAACTTGCAAGGATAGCACAACTCATGTGAAGAAGCAAAAACTTAGGCTCAACTGATACTAACGGATAGTTGTTGTAGAAGAAAGGTGGGATGCCTACCGGGGCATCCCCAAGCTTACATGCTTGAGACTTCTCGGAATATTATCTTGGGGTTCCTTGGGCATCCCCAAGCTTGAACTTTTGTGTCTCCTTAATCCCTCTCATATCATGGTTTCTCTATTTCTTAAAAGCTTCATCCACAACAAACTCAACAAGAACTCGTGAGATAGGTTAGTATAAACCAATGCAAAACCTTATCATTTTCTACTATAAAAAATCACTAAAAATATTATTCAACATTGCATACTAAATGTCTCTGCATATTTAATACTCCTATCCTCAAATAGAATCATTAAACAAGCAAACATATGCAAACAATGCAAACATGACAGCAATCTGCCAAAACAGTACAGTCTGTAAAGAATGCAAGAGTATCAATACTTCCCTAACTCCAAAAGTTATGAGAAAAATACTACGCGGTAGAAGATATATCAGAGCTCATAATGCAAAACGTTTCTACATTATATCATGCTCTGACTTTTCTAGGGAATTTTTGCAACAGCGGTAAACTTTATGTTTTCAAACAGCAACATGTATACTAGCAAAATAAGCATGGTAAAGGCTATCCTTGACATTTTTATTGAAAATAAAGATGCAAAACATTATTCTAAATAAAATCAAGCAAATACTGACAAAAGAAAATGACGCTCCAAGCAAAACACATATCATGTGGTGAATAAAAATATAGCTCCAAGTAAAGTTACCGATGAACGAAGACGAAAGAGGGGATGCCATCTGGGGCATCCCCAAGCTTAGGCTCTTGGTTGTACTTGAATATTACCTTGGGGTGACTTGGGCATCCCCAAGCTTAGGCTGTTGCCACTCCTTATTCCATAGTCCATCGAATTTTTACCCAAAACTTGAAAACTTCACAACACAAAACTCAACAGAAAACTCGTAAGCTCCGTGAGTATAAAAAAACCCACCACTTAGGTACTGTGATGAACTCATTCTAAATTCATATTTGTGTAATATCTACTGTATTAAAACTTATCTATGGTTCATACCCTCTGATACTACTCATAGATTCATCAAAATAAGCAAGCAACACATAGAAAACAGAATCTATCAAAAACAGAACAGTCTGTAGTAATCTGTATCAAACGTATACTTCTGGAACTCCAAAAATCATACCGAATTAGGAAGTCCTAAGAAATTTGTGTACCAATCCATAGCAAAAAGAATCATATCAAAATAATGTTTCTGTGAATTAGCAAAACTAATTTACTGGGTGCAAAAGGTTCTGATTTTCAGCAGGATCAACACAACTATCACCATAAGCTATCCTAAAGGTCTTACTTGGCACTTTATTGAAACAAAAGCTATAAAACATGATTACTACAGTAGCATAATCATGTGGACACACAAAAACAGTAAGGGTAAATATTGCGTTGTCTCCCAACAAGAGCTTTTTTTAATGCCTTTCTAGCTAGGCATGAGGATGACAATGATACTCACATAAAAGATTAGAATTGAAACATAACGGGAGCATAATGAAGCATATGACTAGAACATTTATGCGCTGTTTGGTTTGGCTATGTATTTCTAAAAGCAGTTGTGAAAAATCTGATGTGGAAAAACAGCTGTGGAAAATCTGATGTGAAAAAGATGTAGGTCATTTGGCAAACCAGCTGATACAGCTTTTTCAGATTTTGGCCCGCAGCGGAATCAGATTTTGGAAAGCATGTCCTGGGCTGCTTCCGCTTTTGGTTCAGATTTTGGCAGCAGATTTCTGGAATCAGATTCTGCTGGGTTCACCCTTTGGTTCAGATTCTGCTACGCGACAGCGGTATCCGTCGATAAAAGCTGAACCAAACAAGGTCTTAAGTCTAACCCACTTCCTATGCATAGAGATTTTGTGAGCAAACAACTTATGGGAACAATAATCAACTAGCATAGGAAGGTTAAACAAGCATAGCTTCAAGATTTTCAACACATAGAGGGGAAACTTGATATTATTGCAATTCCTACAAGCATAAATTCCTCCCTCATAATAATTTTCAGTAGCATCATGAATGAATTCAACAATATAACCAGCACCTAAAGCATTCTTTTCATGATCTACAAGCATAGAAAATTTACCACTCTCCACATAAGCACAATTCTTCTCATTCGGAAAAGTGGGAGTATCATAAGAGACATGAATACTATAAATTGTTTCCACATTAAAAGAGTAATGTTCAGAAAAAGGGTAATCATAATCATGACAAGTTTTATAAATATAATCATCACTACTTTTTATACCAGAAGTTTCATCTCAATAGTCATCATAAGTATCAACTTCGTTCTCATCATAATCGATTGAAACCTCTTCCAAAATAGTGGAATCATCACTAAATAAAGTTGGATACTCTTCCAAATCCACTTTCATATTCATCACAATAAAATTCAACATCTTCCAAAATAGTGGGATCACTACTTCCTAAAGTTGACACTCTTCCAAACCCACTTTCATCAATATAATCATCATAAATAGGAGGCATGCTTTCATCGTAATAAATATTCTAATAAAAACTTGGGGGACTAAAAATATCATCTTTATCAAACATAGCTTCCCCAAGCTTGTGGATTTGCATATCATTAGCATTCAAGGAATTCATACTAACAACATTGCAATCATGCTCATCATACAAAGATCTAGTACCAAACATTTTAATGCATTCTTCTTCTAGCAATTGAGCACAATTTTCCTTACCATCATTCTCACAAAAGATATTAAAAAGATGAAGCATATGAGGAAAACTCAATTCCATTATTTTTTTGTGTAGTTTTCTTTTATAGACTAAACTAGTGACAAAACAAGAAACAAAAAGATTCGATTGCAAGATCTAAAGATATACCTTTAAACACTCACCTCCCCGGCAAGGGCGCCAGAAAAGAGCTTAGTTGAAGGGGTGTGAGTGCCACTTACCTAGCCTCCCCGGCAACGGCGCCAGAGAAGAGCTTGATGTCTACTACACAACCTTCTTCTTGTAGACGTTGTTGGGTCTCCAAGTGCAGAGTTTGTAGGATAGTAGCAAATTTCCTCAAGTGGATGACCTAAGGTTTATCAATCTATGGGAGGCGTAGGATGGAACCTCGGCCAGACTCCCTGCGGATGGAACCTGAATAGGTGATAAACCTGGACTAGAGACTTAGGTGTTTAGGTAGGTCGTGGTCTACACCCACGTCGGCTTTCGTTTGAAGTCCGCCGAGCACATGTCATGTGCAGACGCTAAGTGGTGGAAACATGTATGAAGAAGTACACCCCTGCAGGGTTAACATCATCTAGTCGGATAGCCACGTCCGCGGTAAAGGACTACTTGGTTGCCTATACAGTTCATAGACAAGTAAATGGAAACTACTAAAAGCCTCAAGATAAGCGTGAGTGCCGAGGATGGCTCTTTCGTTGGATGACGGAGGTGGATCCTTGGTAGTGTATTGAAGTGGTGAGTAGTGGACTCGAGTGCACAAAACCATTTCAAGTGGGAGTCTCGTAAAATAGCTTAGCCAAGAGTCAAAGCTGGCTTGCTACAATAACCCCACCATCCCTTCTTGATAATGTGCATGTATGTAGGATCTGATGTAAGTCTTGCTGAGTACCTTTGTACTCATGTTGCTTAATTTACGTTTTTCAGAAGACGCTGCAACCCCTTCTGATGGGTTCTTCGTAGACGTCAATGTTGACGAGTAGGCTGAAGCCCAGGTGGTGATCCTGAGCTCACGATGGACCATGTAGTATAGTTAGGCTTACCCAAGCCTCTTTTATTTTACTAGTTGTCTGTACTCAAACAAGTTACTTCTGCTATTGGCTTGTATGTTTGTATGACTTGAATGCTGGGTTGTGTGACCCGTACTTCTGTGTATGATATGTATGGCTCTCTAAGCCTTTAAATAAAGTACTTGTGTTATAGAGGCATGTTGTGATGTCTTGTTGTATTTGCACATATCGAGCATATTGTGTGTATGATTGAAATGCTTGGTATGTGTGGGATCTGACTATCTAGTTGTTTATCCTTAGTAGCATCTCTTATCGGGAAATGTCTCCTAGTGCATCCACTGAGCCATGGTAGCTTGCTACTGCTCCGAAACACTTAGGCTGGTCGGCATGTGTCCTTCTTCGTTATGTGTCTGTCCCTTCGGGGACATGTCACGCGATGAATACCGGTGTCCTGTTAGCCTGCTACAACCCGGTTTACCGGAGTCCTCCTAGCCCAGTGCTACAGCCCGGATTCACTCGCTGATGACCGACACGTTCGATACTGGGTCATGGATGCATGTCCATGTAAGTTTGTGCCACTTTGGGTTTACTACTAGCCATGTCAGCCCGGGCTCCTTATCATATGGATGCTAGCAACACTATCATATACGTGAGCCAAAAGGCACAAACGGTCCCGGGCAAAGGTAAGGCGACACCCGTGGGAATAACGTGTGTGAGGCCGCAAAGTGATATGAGGTGTTACATGCTAGATTGATGTGGCATTGAGTCGGGGTCCTGACAGGGCGCCTGAGCATCGCGACTCGGGAGCTCTAACTGGCTCTCCAGACCTCACCCCCTGGCCTTGACCCACGGCATCGCAACCTGTCATACCAGCGGCAGCTGAGCTTGCTCGAGGGATGAGACCTGAGGACGTAGAGCATGAAGGAAAGTGCGGGGAAGAGGGGAGAAGCTCACGAGGGCCTGACCCAGCGACATCACAGCTGCCGACGCGCAGGTCCGGCACCTCGCCAAGGAACGACTCCAAGCTCCCGAGATAAGTCACGCTCCTGGAAAAGCTAAATCAATGTGACACCGAACCCTCGCTGTCAGATGTTGGGTTCCGGCAGACCCTTAAGGTTCAAACTCTGGGGTGCGCACGAAGATCTTTCCCCTACCGATCTACGTCCGACCGCCTCATGAGAATCTAAGCTAAAACGATGAACAGCACAAGGGACACGAGATTTATACTGGTTCGGGCCACCGTTGTGGTGTAAAACCCTACTCCAGTGTGTGGTGTGGTGGATTGCCTCAGGGGCTGATGATGAACAATACAAAGGGTGAACAGCCTCGCGAGAGGTGTTCTTGAGCTGGTGCGATGAACTGCTGGGGTGAGTTCGATTGCCTCTTAGATGCCGAACCGATGCCCCTACTCTATGGTGGCTATCCCTATATATAGAGGCCCTGGGCCTCTTTCCAAATATTGAGCGTGAAGGGCGCCAACAACGACCATTTTGAAGGGGAACATCTAGTACAAGTTATCCTGACTAAAATTGCTCTTCGGCTGCCAAAGGCACTGGCGATGACGCCGTCCTGGGCTCCACGGTAACCTCCATCCTGCCGCTCTGTTGGTCTTGGTCTTGTTGCACTGAAATGGCAACCTTTGCCTGATGCCTCGGTACTCCACGCCTGTGCTTGTCCCCTTTGCACCAAAGAGGAAACAAGGACACTGCGCAGGCCGGCGCCCGCCTGGTCTCGATCGTCATGGGTTGCATCACGAGCACCTCGCGAGGTACCCTGCCTTGATCTCTCCGACTCCTCGCGAGCCTGCCTGGCGAGGCCGTTCCTGAGGAAGTCTTGCGTCGTCCGCCCCGCGAGGCTTGGCCCCTCGCAAGGGTCTTGAGTCTTGTGCTGATGAAGATGGGCTGTACTGGGCCACCACTTGAGCCACGCCGCAGGCCGCAGGAAGGCAACTCTGGGGACCCCTGTTCCTAGAACACCGACAGTAGCCCCCGGGCCCAAGGCGCGCTCGGACTTGGCTTAGCGGAGAAGCGAAGGGGCAAGTGCGGAGCACCGTGGGCCCCATTAGCCTGCGGCCTTGGGCGCCGCGTGGTGGTTGATTGGACGTGGGCATCTCTGCTTCCCCACGCTGCCTCGCCAACTGCTCGACTGACAAAAGGCTAGCCCGGGGTTACCCTTACCTTCATTACTCTCGTCCCCCTTGATCCAGATCCCCTTTCTTGCTCTTCTCCCTCCTGGCTCAAAAATCTCCAGATTTGCCGCATTCTTTCTCCTCCGGTGAACGATGGCTCCCCGCAAGACTCCGGCTGGGGCTGCATCAGCTGGTACTCGCCGGCCCTGGTGTCTCCCAACGTGATGGAGAAGAATCTCGCCCTCACGCACCAGATGGCGGCATCGCAGATCAATGAGATGGGGGAGACTGTGCTCTGGCTTGGCTCTGCCCGACCGGGGGACGAGGGGAGCACCTTCTACCCCTTCTTTATGAGCGCCGTTATCGCTGGCCTGGTTCCTCCTTTCCCTGAGTTCTTCCTTGTTATCCTTCGCTAGTATCAGTTGCATGCTCTGCATATCCATCCCAACTCCATCCTTCTCCTGTCGATCTTCGCCTACTACTGTGAGGCGCATGTCAGGGTGGTGCCCTCCGAGGCCTTGCTGCGCCACTTCTTCTCCCTCCGGGTCTCCAGTGGCAATATCTCGGCGTGCGCGAGCTTTGTCGCATACTCCAGGTCCAACGCCATCTCAAAGGCCGGGAAGAGGGCCGAGGGCTTCCGGAGCAAGTGGGTCACGATGGACGCCAGGTGCCACAACCCCCTGCTAGAGCTGCCCATGAAGCAGCCTGAAGCTGTTGAGGCGTGGTCCCGCACGAAGCTTGATGATCGGCGGGCGAAGCTGGTGCTGGAGAAGATGAACGCCGACCTGAGGCCGGGCAGTCCGAGGGTGGCGAAGCTGACCGGGGCCTCGCTCCTGAGGGAGTTCCTATCACACCGGGTGGCCTCTCTTCAGGCGCACTCGCGCCCGCTATGGAGGCTCGCGGATGCTGACGTTGTCCTCCGCCTGAGCTTGGACGCCCTGAATGGTGAGGATCTGACTACGGCCCTCCACTTCTTGGTTGGAGAGGAAGTGGTAGGTCCAGTGGATGCTCGGTCCCCTTATTCCTTTGTGATGACTGGAAGCTGGTGGTGGACACCATGCCCACCTTCGACGGGGTCGGTCTGGTGCCAGTGGAGGATCCTGAGGGTTAGGCGGCGACGGCGACAGTGAACCTGTCCTCTGGTGAATCCAGCGGAGAAGAGGAGGGAGATGACAATGAGGACGAGGAGCGTGACTCGGAGGCGACCTTTGAGAGGATGGGGGAGACTTCCCCCTGGCGCAGGTCCAGCGCCCTCCGCTCCATGCCTGATGACGACGAGGCCGGGCCAAGCGAGAAGGGGAGGACGCGCCCCTGGTCCCGAGGAAGGACAGGTCCGGGCTGATCTCCCTAGGGTCTTCCCCAACCCCCGCGTCGGCCGAAGCCAACTCTAGCCCTTCAGGTGTGCTTTCTTCTGCGGTCGGGCCTCCCGAGGCTGAGCCCCGCAAGATGCTTTCGGGCTTCAAGCTTGGCCGGAGTCCGTGGGATCCTACGGCAGTCAACCAGTAAGTACTCGAACTTTGCCTTGCTCCTGTCTTTTGCTGTCGAGGCCTGATATCTTTTATTGGGTTGTGATAGCCTGATTTTTGGCCCTTTCTTTTTCTTTTGTTTTTGCGAGGTTTTTGCCCGAGTTTTCCTTTTTTGTGGCTTTGTGGTCTGGAAACTGAAGAAGATGCCCTCTTCTTTGCTTCCAGAGTGGCTTGTCATCACCCAAATCCTTCCCTAGGCCCTGTCATTTCCATCTAGCCCAAATCCCAATATTCTTTTATTGGGAATATTCCTTTTCTATTAAAGGAATAACTCCAATCGCCCTAGGTTGTGAAGCAACCTATACTTCCCTCACTCCTAAAATTCCCAAATAATTCTCATAAATTGTTTGGGTCATATCTTGATCAAATATAGCAAAACTTTTCATTACCATGTTCAAAAATAATTCTCCAATAATTATTCTTCATGTCTGCCCTAAATGGCACTTTGTGAAGGAAGTGTCATTTATAATTCTCCTATTGACTCCCAACCTTTTTGGGAATGTTCATATATCCAAATAATTGCCTCATGCACAAGTTCAAATTTATTGGCCTAGCCAATGTTCCTCAGTGAATTTTCAAAGTTTCTGTCTAACAGAAGGCTTTGTGAAGGAAGTACTAGCTAGGAGTACCCAAATGAGTTGAAATTTTGCACACTCCTTAATGTGCTCATATTGACCCCTTCCACCCATTTGCAGCCCCATCCAATCATCTATGTGAGCACAGGAGGAAATCTTTGATTCTGGCAATATTTTCAGGTTGTGAAGCAAGTGTATTTTATATTGCTTCAAAAATCCTGATAAATTACCAGATCATTCTTATACCCATAGAACATATCTCCACCCATTTTGGCATCATTTCAATGAGCCATTTGATCACCATAATTATTCCAAGTTTCTGGTCCGCACAGATGTTTGTGAAGCAAGTGCTATTTTGGTTTGTCCACTTGGCATGAGATTTTTACAGCATCTTGATATGACCAAATGACTAAGCCTTGCCCAATTTGAGCTCAAGTCGACACTCCATGTGAGTGCATCTTGCTGATCTTCATTTCTGGACCAAGTATGAAGTTGTGAAGCAACTGCAGTAAATCTTGATCCTTTTACCCTCCCAACCTCTAGGATCATAGTCCCTCCATAGCTTAACACCCCAGACAACTTCTTTGGCTCCAATCAATTCCCTGTTGATCACATTGAGCTGGTAAAGTTTACTGCAGTAAACTTCAGAGCTCACTAACTATTTAACCAGAGCCTCTTTCACTTAGTTACCACCACAGATCAAACCTACCTTGGAAGGACTATCAGCTAAACAACATTTTGGGTGCTGTGGATCATTTAATGCCCACGTTCACGTGGTGACCATGCAGCTGGCATACCTGTTGGTGCGCTCTATGTGCAGTGGCCGCGTCCAGAGCACTGTTTGTGCTGGACCCCCTCCTCCTCTCATCGGCTTCACGCTTGTGAAGGTGTCTAGCATGTTCCCTGCGTCGTCGCCGTTCTCCTGGACCCCTCTCCCCCTCCGTCCTCTTCCTCACCGGTGCTGGCCGACAAGCGCCCACGAGAGCACAGTGCACCGGCCGTCGTCTTCCTCCTCGGCCGCATCCTTCCTGCGTCCCTGGACCCCTTCTACCCCGTGAGCTCCTCCTTGTGTGTCGCCGTCGCCTTCCCCCGAGTCCATGCACGAGCACACGCGTCCGCGGCGCCGGACACGCGTCGCCGGCGATGCCAGCTCGGCCTCCCTTGCCCAGCCTATAAATGGCCAACCCCCGAGCCTCTCTGAGCTCACCTCTCGCCTCACCTCTCTCCCAGGACCCCGCCCCACTTCTTCCACGAGCCGGAGCTGCTCTCCTCGCCTCCCTATGCTGCCATAGCCGCCGCCTCGGCCATCTCAAATTCGAGCAGGCCCAAGTCCCCCTCCTCTCCTAGCCACCAACTTCGGCTTCTCCGTGCCCCGTGGAGCCTCCCCAACCCATTCGTTCGTCACCGGAGTGCATGTGGCCGCGGCTCCCAAGGTTGGCCGCCGCCTCTGCCCTCGGCCACTGCAACCCTTCGCCGCCATCCCGCCTCTCCCCGGTGCCCTCTAGCCCTCTGGATGGTTGAGGCGAGCCCTCCCGCGTCCGCCGGTGGCCTCGGCTCGGCCTAAGGTGGCCGGAGCCAGCCGGACCGCCGCCGGCCTCACCCTGCTCCCTCTCCTCTATTCCCGTTCGGGAGGAACGCGAGGAGGAAGAAGGCAGGAGCCAGGTGGGCACCCCTGTGCGCGGACCCCACCTGTCGTCCCCTCAGGCGTTGACCCGCCCTGCCCACGTGGATAAGTGACGGGCCCCACCCGTGGGACCCGCACGCATCAGCCCCGCCACTGTTCCTTTGGATAAGGTGAAAGCGTATTTTCCCAGAATGTATTTTCACTTTTTCTGTTCAGGCCCCTGGCTGAAAAATTTTCTTTACAGATGGGTCCCTGGTAGTCAAACCTCCATAACTTTTTATCCGTAACTCCAAATGAGGTGAAACCAACGCTCACTTTCTTTGTTTCGTCAAGCCGTTCTGTTGGTCAAACTTTCACTATGGTTTGACACTATTCAAATGACCTTTATGCCCTTGCCTTTTTCAGCCCCCTCCGAGAGAGTATGTTTTCTGGCGATTCGTTCCGTGAGTTTCTCGCACTTCTCCCCGGTGATTTCTTCATCCCCAGGCAAGCCACAATACCCACTTGCATGATAGTCATGCAGTAGCCATGGTTTTCAAATTGAATATTTAATAAATTTTTGCTTGTTGAAGAGATGGTTATCGTTGTTTCGGTGATGTTCAGATTTGCACGTTCACTTTTGTGCTATGTTGTCTTATACTCTGTGATCATGTTATACCTGCTAGTATTACCTTTCATATGTTTATGCTTGTTAGTAGTACATGTTGATGTTGGAGATGGTCATGCTAGTCAGTATGCAATGCTCAGTGGATATGATTTATTGTTGATATGGTGGATAGTTATGTGATACCCTCATGATGATGTTGATATCATGTTCGTGTATTTTACCATGGCTCAACATATTTGCCTTCAAGTTAAACGGATTGAGTTGAACTTGAACAACTGTTGGCTGAGTCATGGTGCCGCTGAATCGATGCTGACCAGTGCAACCACGCTTACTGGGATGGGATGGTCCTAACTGGGTCTATTGTTGTGCCTCTCGCCGGTGCCTCCAACGAGGGAAGGTTATGGGCGTGCGCTACCCCGATCAGGTAGGCGGACATAAGCCTTGTGTGCCCATTGCTGAGTTAGTTTTTGGATCCCAGTCCCAGAGTGGGACGGGCCACGACGGTGGTCATTGTGTCTGGAGGTAGGCACGGGGCCACCCATGACATAGCTCAGAGAGGAGTGGGTCGGAGTGGCCGGGAGAGTGTCATGGCAGTAGGACGGTTTTGTTGGAACGCTGTTGGTCCACCCGAATGGGAGTGCGAGGCCATGGGTTCCATAGTGTGGGCACAGTGTACTAACCTCTGCAGAGTGTATATTAAAATCTATCGATAGCCGTGCCCGCGGATAAGGGCCCATGTCGAAAGTAAGGTACACCATGAGTCAACAGTAATAAGAATAATGTGCTTAATAAAAACGAGATAAGTTGGTTGTGATCGCCGTAAGGATCACGGGTTTAGTGGTCGGGTTTTGATCGCCGTAAGCATCACGGGCCATTTAGTGGTCGGGTTGTGATCGCCGGAAGGATCACGGACCAAGTGTTGGTCGGGTTGTGATCGCCGTAAGGATCACAGTGGTATCGAGGATACCGAGTTGTTGTATATTCCTGATGTTGTACAAGAGTCGTGGGTAAAGATCAAGCTCCTTGTGGTCATTTATCGATTACTACAGTATTGTTTATACCAAGCTTGATTTAATCCTGAGATGATCGTGTGATGTCCGAGGTTGGTAAGTGATGCATGAGTTGGTTACGAGGTAACCCGAGCGGAATAAGTGGTGCATGATAGTGTCATCATGCTAGTATTCTCGGATTAATATGTTCATGTTATGTTAGCTGTATCATGTTTATGTTGGTCATGCCATGTTGTTTTGATGATATCATGTTAATTTCTGCTTGACCTGTAATTGCCATGTTGTTGTCTGTCTTGAATGCTTCTGGTTTATTTGTGAGCTTGCAAGTACATTCAATGTACTGACCTGGCGTGTCATGCCAGTTTGCAGGTCATGCCGGATTTGATTGCTTGCTTGTCATGGTTTCCGTTCGTGCGAGCTAGGATAAGCATTCCAGCCAGAGTCCCTGCGGAGTGGAGTTCACCACCGCCATCGTTGTTCCGTTGCTAGAGTTCTTCCGCTGCATCATGTTGTTCTGCTGCTTGCATAGAGCAAATGAGGATGGCGTAGTGTTGCCGTGCCGATATTATTCATTGTAATATCAGAGACCTTGTATTCATATTTGTGTAATAATAGAAGGCTGGTTTGTTCTATGCTAAGCAGTGCCGTATTCCAGAAGACTTCTCCTTGATCTCTGTGCTGGAATACGGGGCGCTCCAGTTTTCTCTGAGCCGGGGTGCCATAGCGCTTGGTATCACAGCAGGTCTGGCTGTAGGATGCCCTAGATCGCGCGAACATTTGAAATCGGTAGTATAGAGTCTGGCTCGATGATTGCACTTGATTGCTGCATTTTTTTGTTGCATAGCATGCATATAGCCTTAGTATTTGTGATAACGGTTTATCTGGTGAGTGTAGCTGGCATCGATTCGGATGCACTACAGCTCAACCTTTGCATTTCTCCAGTTCCTTTTTTCTTTTGGTGTTTGGTGTCATTTCTGTCCCAGCAGAGTGATGCCAAGTGATCACGACACTGTTTGCAAAAATGGTGCCCAGGCATCGCGCCGATGTCTTTCTTTCAGTCCCGCCTATCGTTTCGGTGATGGACATGCGTCTATCCCGGATCGTTCTTTTATTTGTCGTGTTGGCAACCCTTAATGATCTTAGTTATCAAGAAAGGGTAAAGTCAGCAGCCTCAGTTTTTCCCCGCTATCCTATTTCTTGGACGAGTATGGATCTTTTTCCGTCCGCTTGATAATAATGTAGTTGCGACCTTCGTGTCCCAGTACATGATTACCGAGTACGTCCTCGCCTCCGAGCTAGTTCAGGTTGCCACCTGGCTAAGCTAGCACTTGGTGTAGCGCTGTTTACACCCATTCTTCCACACAATTATTCGTCCTTGTGCACATCATCACAGCATATTAGACCGCAATACCGGAGTTTCCACGAGATTTGTGTTCTTAGGTGTGCATGCATATTATTGTGTGAGTAGCAGTAATATCTGATGATTGCTTGATTAATTATATTAGTAGTATGCTTGTGTGCTTTTGTTTTAGTCGTTTTTGTTGTTCCTTTCTTTGGGCCTTCTGTGTTACAAATGTTTTCCCTATTAAAGTTGCTCATCAACCGACACCAGACCCGAAGAGTCAGCAAGAAATGCATATATTTGGAAACTCAGCTAAACGGAATGGAATTATCAGCAGAGTGCAATGAAAATTGGAATATCTCGTCTGAATGCAAAAGAAATCCTGGATGGAATGTCAGTGTAAAGTTTGCATTAGCATGCACTCATCACAACAAAATGATTAAATCAGCAACAAGATAAATTGTGTGCAAGGTTGACAGAATATTATCAAAGCTATGGCTCAGATACAAGTTTAATTTTTCGTTGAGGATGATTTTGGAACTCGATGTACCTGGAAGCAAACAAAAATATGGCATATACTCGAAAAGGAGAATAGTCCCGCGAAACCCCATTTCATACAAGAAATCAACATCAGAAATATTCAGGTGGTTATATATGTGGAAATCGGTCCGCATATCACAATAAGAAGCTTCTGGTGTAAGCAACCCACTTTTCCCTCGCAAGATACCCGAGAAGCTTCCAAGCCAAGATTTATCTATCTTCCTCAGTATGATACGTAGATGATTCCCCGTGCAAGGTACCCTGTCTTCTTTAGTAAGCAACCACAAAAGTTTCCGGCATAAGGTACTGAGTCTTTCCCCAGCAAAGTCTTTAAGGGGGTAAGCTTCTGAAGCACAATATTCAGTCTTCTTCAGCAAGTTGTCCGATGAAAGTTTCGAGCACAAGCCAGCTAATCTTCCTCGGTAAGACATTGGTACAAGGTAGTACACTGTTAATTGACAACATATGGCAGTGAATCCCAAGGATCAGATCCGCAACATTTTAGTCAGAATAAAAAATCAGTCAGAATACACGTCTGTCTCGGAATTAGGTCCTCATATATATGCAACGAGCATACCATCAAGATCTTACAAGTCACCCGGATGAGGATCTGACAACCACGTGAGGATGGTTAATAGAAGAAAGCTAGTATACACCGCAGTGTGACCAAGGATTATGAGGATTGACGACCTCAGTGAGCTCAATACAAGTACCCGTGAACCTGGAAAATGATCCTGATGAGCCCTTGTCCCCTTTTTCTCCCATGACGGCACCTCGCTTGTGATTTGAGCTGTTTCTAGCTATCCGGGGTGGATGCCTGTTTTTGTTTCTCTCTTCAATGACTTTCATGAGTCTGACCTACTTTTCGGTCGTCTCGTACAGTTATTGAGTTTCTTTTTGTGACAGTAGCCCTATAGCTGCTTTTTGGCTATTTTAGGGAGCTGCCACCTTCTTCTTATCGATCCGGTCTCATGCTCTGAGCTGCTTTCCAGTTGTCTTGAGTCATGGTTGAGTTATTTCAGTAATGTCCTAGATCTGAGTTGTAAAGACCGCTCTGGTGTCTACTGATTTATTTGCCGATTTCTTGCAAGGGTTTCAGATGATCATTTCCCAACGATCAAAACTTGAGAGGTGTTGAACCTGCCATTTAGTGAGTAACCCTATCAGATAAATGAGGATAAACTACAATTGCCGAAAAATTGCACCGACAATACCTATGGTCATACGAAGAAGCAATATGGCCCAGCTCTTTCACCCAAGGATCCAAACCAAGAAAACAATAATGAAGGAGCAAGACCATGATGCAGGTATGAAAATTGTACACGACCCCCATGGTGCAGATTCCCCGGATAGTCTAAGTCAGTATTAATCCACATGGATATGCCTACGGCATGAGTAATTGGCATGAGGAATAACAGTTTGGAAGCCTGAGTCCTCACTTATATGAATCATCATGGATAGCCTGTCATGAACAAAAAATTTCCGTCAGAACCATCGTCAGTCAAGTCTGCAGATATTATCATACAGGCCAAACCCTTTATGCTGGCCGTGCAAGGAGACAGTTAAATATTTGGTACGGATCCAATACTCACGATAGTGGAACAGGTTAAGATGGTTCAGAAACTTCTGCGATGAGTCAGAATCTGTCAGGAAACGGTTATGTTTTAACTCACTGTTTGGAACCCGAAGGACTTGCATTTAGTGGAGAAACCCAATGCAATGAGTCAGAGCTTGAGTTTTCATCAGAAAAATTTGATTATCATTACATGAAAGGTTGTCAGTGTCGGGTAGCACACCCAACGGAAATCACTTTTGGATATGTGAGACGGAAATATATTTTAGTCGTGATAATCAAATCACACTCAGCTAGTCAGCAGATCTAAAAATAAATTGGAGCCTATATAAGCATGAGCAAGCCAGGCAAGATCTATCAGAAGGTGGATACAGTAAATAAGCCCAGGGCCAGTCAGATAAAGATTTAGTGGGAACAACAATAAAAGCAAAAGGATACCCGAGTTGGAAACGGTTTCCTTAAGTAAGAATATTCATACTAGTTCCCTCAGCAACCAAATCTCGAGGACAAGATTTCTTTAAGGGGGTAAGGTTTGTGACAGCCTAATTTTTGGCCCTTTCTTTTTCTTTTGTTTTTCCGAGGTTTTTGCCTGAGTTTTCCTTTTTCGTGGCTTTGTGGTCTGGAAACTGAAGAAGATGCCCTCTTCTTTGCTTCCAGAGTGGCTTGTCATCACCCAAATCCTTCCCTAGGCCCTGTCATTTCCATCCTAGCCCAAATCCCAGTATTCTTTTATTGGGAATATTCCTTTTCTATTAAAGGAATAACTCCAATTGCCCAAGGTTGTGAAGCAACCTATATTTCCCTCACTCCTAAAATTCCCAAATAATTCTCATAATTTTTTTGGGTCATATCTTGATCAAATATGGGAAAACGTTTCATTGCCATGTTCAAAAATAATTCCCCAATAATTATTCTTCCTGTCTACCCTATATGGCACTTTGTGAAGGAAGTGTCATTTATAATTCTCCTATTGACTCCCAACCTTTTTGGGCATCTTCATATGTCCAAATAATTGCCCCATGCACAATTTCAAATTATTTTCCAAGCCAATCTTCCCCAGTGAATTTTCAAAGTTTCTGTCTGACAGAAGGCTTTGTGAAGGAAGTACTAGCTAGGAGTACCCAAATGAGTTGAACTTTTGCACACCCCTTAATGTGCTCATATTGACCCCTTCCACCCATTTGCAGCCCCATCCAATCATCGATGTGACCATAGGAGCAAATCTTTGATTCTAGCAATATTTTTCAGGTTGTGAAGCAAGTGTATTGTATATTGCTTCAAAAATCCTGATAAATTACCAGATCATTCTTATACCCATAAAACATCTCTCCACCCATTTTGGAATCATTTCAATGAGCCATTTGATCACCATAATTATTCCAAGTTTCTCGTGAGCAGAGATGTTTGTGAAGCAAGTGCTATTTTGGTTTGTCCATTTGGCATGAGATTTTTACAGCATCTTGATATGACCAAATGACTAAGCCTTGCCCAATTTGAGCTCAAGTGGACACTCCATGTGAGTGCATCTTGCTGATCTTCATTTCTGGACCAAGTATGAAGTTGTGAAGCAACTGTAGTAAATCTTGATCATTTTACCCTCCCAACCTCTAGGATCATAGTCCCTCCATAGCTTAACACCCCAGACAACTTCTTTGGCTCCAAGCAATTCCCTGTTGATCACATTGAGCTGGTAAAGTTTACTGCAGTAAACTTCAGAGCTCACTAACTGTTTAACCAGAGCCTCTTTCACTTAGTTACCACCACAGATCAAACCTACCTTGGAAGGACTATCAGCTAGACAACGTTTTCGGTGCTGTGAATCATTTAATGCCCACGTTCACGTGGTGACCACTCAGCTGGCATACCTATTTGTGTGCTCTGTGTGCAGTGGCCGCGTCTAGAGCACTGTTTGTGCTGGATCCCCTCCTCCTCTCGTCGGCTTCACGCTTGTGAAGGTGTCCAGCGTGTTCCCCGCGTCGTCGCCGTTCTCCTGGACCCCTCTCCCCCTTCGTCCTCTTCCTCACCGATGCTCGCCGGCAAGCGCCCACGAGAGCACAGTGCACCGGCCGTCGTCTTCCTCCTCGGCCGCATCCTCCCTGCATCCCTCGACCCCTTCTACCCCGTGAGCTCCTCCAAGTGCGTCGTCGTCACCTTCCCCCGATTCCATGAACAAGCATACACGTCCACAGTGCCGGACACGCGTCGCCGGCGATGCCAGCTCGGCCTCCCTTGCCCCGCCTATAAATGACCAACCCCCGAGCCTCTCCGAGGTCACCTATCACCTCACCTCTCTCCCAGGACCCCGCCCCACTTATTCCCCGAGCCGGAGCTGCTCTCCTCGCCTCCCTATGCCGCCATAGCCGCCGCCTTGGCCATCTCAAATTCGAGCAGGCCCGAGTCCCCCTCCTCTCCTAGCCACCACTATCGGCTTCTCCGTGCCCCGTGGAGCCTCCCCAACCCATTCGTTCGTCACCGGAGTGCATGTGGCCACGGCTCCCAAGGTTGGCCGCCGCCTCTACCCTAGGCCGCTGCAACCCTTCGCCGCCATCCCGCTTCTCCCCGGTGCCCTCTAGCCCTCTGGATGGATGCGGCGAGCCCTCCCCTCGCCCTGCTCCCTCTCCTCTGTTCCCGATCGAGAGGAACGCAAGGAGGAAGAAGACAGGAGCCAGGTGGGCCCCCCCTGTGCGCGGACCCCACCTGTCGGCCCCTCAGGCATTGACCCGCCCTGCCCACGTGGATAAGTGACGGGCCCCACCCATGGGACCCGCACGCGTCAGCCCCGCCACTGTTCTTTTGGATAAGATGAAAGCGTATTTTCCCAGAATGCGTTTTCACTTTTTCTGTTCAGGCCCCTGGCTGAAAATATTTTTATTATAGATGGGTCCTTGGCAGTCAAACCTCCATAACTTTTTTCCGTAACTCCAAATGAGGTGAAACCAACACTCACTTCTTCATTTCGTCGAGCCCGTTCTGTTGGCCACACTTTCACTATGGTTTGACACTGTGAAAATGACCTTTATGCCCTTGCCTTATTCAGCCCCCTCCGAGAGAGTACATTTTCCGGCGATTCGTTCCGTGAGTTTCTCGCACTTCTCCCCGGTGATTTCTTCATCCCCAGGCAAGCCACAATACCCACTTGCATGATAGTCATGCATTAGCCATGGTTTTCAACTTGAATATTTAATAAATGTTTGCTTGTTGAAGAGATGGTTATCGTTGTTCCGGTGATTTTCTGATTTGCATGTTCACTTTTGTGCTATGTTGTCTTATACTCTGTGATCATGTTATACCTGCTAGTATTACCTTTCATATGTTTATGCTTGTTAGTAGTATATGTTGATGTTGGAGATGGTCATGCTAGTCAATATGCGATGCTCAGTGGATATGATTTATTGTTGATAAGGTGGATAGTTATGTGATACCCTCATGATGATGTTGATATCACATTCGTGTATTTTATCATGGCTGAGCATATTTGCCTTCAAGTTAACCAGATTAAATTGAACTTGAACAATTGTTGGCTGAGTCATGGTGCCGCTGAATCGATGCTGATCAGTGCAACCACGCTTACCAGTATGCGACGGTCCTAACTGGGTCTATTGTTGTGCCTCTCGCCGGTGCCTCTAACGAGGGAAGGTTATGGGCGCGCGCTACCTCGATCAGGTAGGCGGACATAAGCCTTGTGTGCCCGTCGTTGAGTTAGTTTTTGGATCCTGGTCCCAGAGTGGGACGGGCCACGACGGTGGTCGTTGTGTCTGGAGGTAGGCACGGGGCCACCAATGACTTAGCTTAGTGAGGAGTGAGTCGGAGTGGCCGGGAGAGTGTCATGGCAGTAGGACAGTTTTGTCGGAACATTGTTGGTCCACCCGAATGGGAGTGCAAGGCCATGGGTTCCGTAGTGTGGATATAGTGTACTAACCTTTGTAGAGTGTATACTAAAATCTATCGATAGCCGCGCCCGCAGATAAGGGCCCAGGTCGAAAGTAGGGTACACCATGAGTCAACAGTAATAAGAATAATTTGCTTAATAACAACGAGATAAGTTGGTTGTGATCGCCTCACGGTCCATTTAGTGGTCGGGTTGTGATCGCCCTAAGGATCACGGGCCATTTAGTGGTCAGGTTGTGATCATCGTAATGACCACGGACCAAGTGTTGGTCGGGTTGTGATCGCCATAAGGATCACAGTGGTATCGAGGATACCGAGTTGTTGTATATTCATGATGTTGTATGAGAGTCGTGGGTAGAGATCAAGCTCCTTGTGGTCATTTATAGATTACTATGGTATTGTTTATACCAAGCTTGATTTGATCCTAAGATGATCGTGTGATGTCCGAGGTTGGTAAGTGATGCATGAGTTGGTTATGAGGTAACCCGAGCGGAATAAGTGGTGCATAATAGTGTCATCATGCTAGTATTGTCGGATTAATATCTTCATGTTATGTTAGCTGTATCATGTTTATGTTGGTCATGCCATGTTGTTCTGATGATATCATGTTAATTTCTGCTTAACCTGTAATTGCCATGCCATTGTCTGTCTTGAATGCTTCTGGTTTATTTGTGAGCTTGCAAGTATATTCAATGTACTGACTTGGTGTGTCATGCCAGTTTGGAGGTCATGCCAGATTTGATTGCTTGCTTGTCGTGGTTTCCATTCGTGCGAGCTAGGATAAGCGTTCCAACCAGAGTCCCTGCGGAGTGGAGTTCACCACCGTCATCGTTGTTCCGCTGCTATAGTTCTTTCGCTGCATCGTGTTGTTCTGCTACTTGCATAGAGCAACTGAGGATGGCATAGTGTCGCCGTGCCGATGTTATTCATTGTAATATCGGAGACCTTGTATTCATATTTGTGTAATAATAGAAGGCTGGTTTGTTCTATGCTAAGCAGTGCCGTATTCCAGAAGACTTCTCCTCGATCTCTGGGTTGGAATACAGGGCGTTCCGGTTTTCTCTGAGCCGGGGTGCCACAGTGCTAGGCTGCTACCCGCGGCAAAGAGGCTGAAGGGAGACGCGGCAACCCCGCCTGGGACGGGCTCCTCAGCTATGGCCGCGTCTTCTCTCGCGGGAAAGGGAGGCAGCGGGTCCCGCATGTCCCCTGCCCGATCATCCTCGCAAGGCCAGTAGGGACGCACCGGCGAGGAGTCAGCCCCCGTGGCCCCGCTGACTCTGCAGGCGCCTGTGCTTGATGCTGTCGCCGAAGTGGCCAAGGCTGAGGAGGTTCCTTCCTCCCAAGTTGTGGTCACGCTGCCGTCTTCTCCTCCTACTCCGCCGGCTCCCGTCTCCTCTCCTTCTTCTGTTGCCTTGGACCGTGCCGCCGATGAGCTGAGTCGGCTGCGGGAGGATCTTCGGAGCGTGGACCCCCGCCTGGTGGCCGGGCACCTGGAGTTGGTCTCCAGCTGGGTTCGCTCTGACGCCTCCGTTCGAGCGGCACTGAGCCAGGCTGTGACGGCTTCCGAGGAGGGGAAGCAAGTCACCTCCCAGGCCATGGCCGCTCACGATGCAGCGTTGAAGGATGCTTCAGCCATCAAGGGCCGTTGCAAGAAGCTGGATGGCGAGCTGGAAGGGTTACGTGATGAGCTCGCCATGGAGGTTCACGACCGCCAGGTGAAGGAGCAGGAAATGAAGGCTCGGGAGGCTGCTGTCAAGGAGTGCGACGCCGAACTCTCAGCCGACTGCGACCGGCTGAAGACGCTGGAGCAGGCGCTGAAGGCGGAGAGGGTCGAACTGGATGCTGAGGCGAAGGTCCTGGCTGAGGACCGCGCGGACTTCGCGCGCTATGAGGAGGGGGCTCGCATAGCGCTGAAAACGCTCTATGAAGGGGGCCTGGAGAAACCGCTGGCCGGAGCCAAGGAAGGCACCGCTAAGCTGGTTCCCTTCCTCGTCGAGGCGCTTGAAGAAGTCGTGATCGGCATCAGCCCCATGGCTGAAGTTGAGGCTCGCGTCCTTTCCTCCGCAGCGCTGATGCGAATCCTCAGTCACGTCTACCTCCGCAACCCCGACGCCAACCTTGACGACCTGCTGGAGCCCGTGGACGCCAAGCGCTCCGCCGCTGCTGCCGAAGCCGTCAAGGGTCGAGCGGAGGCCTTGCTGTCGAAGTTCCGCGCCTTCAACACCGTGCCCAAGTGAGGCACTACCGGCTCCGCAGCTCCAGGGGGTGGGGCTGACAAGCGCAACTCCACCACGAGCGGTAGCGCGGCCCAGGGGTGATCTTCTCACGGCCTTTCCCTGCTTTTTTATTCCTGCAACATGCACCATGCCTTGTGGAGGCGTTAAATTTGTGTCTGGTATTGTGAGAACAATCTATGGTCTGTAATATTTGCTTCTGGATTTGCTAGATTTTGCGATTTCCTTCCTATTTGTGTGTGTTCTACGTCGGCAGGGCCCGGCCCTGTGCATACCTGAGCCGCCATTAGCCGCGACCGGATCACCAGGATGGGACTAAGGAGTGAGGGGCTACGTTACAAGTTAGGCTCCTGAGTCGCGATGCTCAAGAGTCCCCCTTGACGCGCAAACAACAAATAGGGAGGGGGTGGGAGAGAGGATTTGTCGTTCTACGTCGGTAGGGCCCGGCCCCGCGCATACCTCAACCGCCGTTAGCCTTTCGGAACTAAGGAGTGAGGGGCTACGTGACCAGTTAGGATCCTGAGTCGCGATTCTCAGGAGTCCCCCTTGACGCCCAAACGGGTCTTCATACCTTGGCTCCGCTTGGGGAGGGGCATGCGACGACCTGGTCCGAGGGACCTGGCTGGGTGGCATGTGCTCGGGCGTGGCCCAGGCGCAGCCCCCGTGCCCAGCCCCCTCGCGCGGCGCTCCCGAGGGGAGGCATTGCGATGAGGCTAGACATTGAGCTCTGGGCTCCCTGATGTTGATACAGCCGTGGGCTGCCCTCAGTTGTTCATCACTAGCGTGGAGCATAGCACTTCCGTATGTGTACGGGCATAGCCGCTCCTCGGCAGTGTTGTCAGCCAGCACGGAGCATGGTGCTTCCACTGGTGCGTGGGAGGGGGCTCCCCTCTGGGAGGAGCCCCCGGGGCGTGTACAGCCACGCCCCGACACGTGTCCTGCACGGTAGGGCTAGGAGAGGTGTATCTGGGCACCCGTGAGCCAGCGCGGGACTCGCGGGGCCCTACCTCGAGGCGGGTTGCGCCTGGCTCTGGGCCTTTGTCGATGGTACGTTCCTGCAAGTTGGTTAAAATGCAAATGCTCTACGTCCTTAGGTCCCGCCCCTCGAGCAAGTGCCAGGTCACGATGCCGTGGACAAGGCCAGGGGTGAGGGCTGGAGAGCCGGTAAGAGCTCCTGAGTCGCGATGCTCAGGCGCCCCCCTTTTAACGTGCAAGCGATTTGCATGAGAGAGGAGAGGCATGTGGTACACAGTAGACGATAATCATAAGCAGGTTAGCATGAAGATGCAAATCAACTTAGATAGATGCAGGGAAAGGAAAACGCCACTGGGTCAGGCCTAGGTGACTTGGGGATGATGCAGCCCGAGGGGAGCCCCCAACAAGGTAAGATGAAGACGAAAGCAAAATGGATACACGCCGCAGGGAAGGATCCACGCATTCTGGGAATGATGCAGCCCTGAGGGCGCTCCCAGCTAAATCGAAACTTGAAAGAAGTCACCTGATACCATTGCAGAGCGAGTGTTGGAGCAGCTGACTGTGCGCGGTGAAGAATCCAATCCTCTCGAGCCGTAGGAGCTCTGAGCCTCGGGAGGCTCAGGAGGTCCGGGCGGCTCGGCGAGGTCCATCTCCATTTCCTCTAGGAGCGCGCGGTGCTTGGCCACCTGAGCTTCCAGAATGCTTCTCATCAGGTCGAAAGGCATACGAACGTAGCTGTGCGGCGGACCCGTGCAACTCCCCACGCATAAAGGCCAGAAGCACTCCTGAGACGCGACTCGATTGAGCCCTGGGTAGTCGATGCAGACGTGCAGCCCGCCATCCTCGCCTGGATGGGGAGCTACGTAGGGCAGGCGGCGGTTGCCGTGCACGACTCTCGATTCCTGCAACTCCTGTGCGACCTTGGTGATGAACTCCTGAGGGTTGGGCCCTCCTTGCCTCACGCCTTCCTGAGGGTAACGTGTCGTGAAGCATGCCTCCAAGTGGTGCCGAAGTGCCTCCCTCGTGATCTTGGCAAAGTTAGTGGCTCCCAGGAGAGAGCCCCCGAGCCTTGCCCGAGGAGGGCGCCAGGCGCACCTTCCTATGCAATGGAGGGTGGCGCCCCTTGGATGGGCGCATGTCTGGATGTGGCGCCTCCGGAGGTGCGTGCCTCCTGAGGCCTTGAGCCAGGTGACGTCTTCTTCTTCTTGGGAGCTGCTTCAGGAAGGTTTCCACTCTTGTTGTCTGGGTCCTCGATTGACGCGGCTTGGAAGGCGCGCTCGAAGGAGCACACCGCATCCTTCTCTTCACAGGGGACCGTGATGACCCTGCCACTTCCTGGCATCTTGAGGACGTTGTAACCATGGTGAGTCGCTACCATGAACTTGGACAGGGCTGGATACCCGAGGATGGCATTGAATGGCAGGCGAATGTGGGCGACGTTGAAGTCAATGAGCTCCGTGTGGTAGTTCTTGCGCTGTCCAAAAGTGACAGGTAGGTGTACCTGCCCTATCGGGACAGTGGAACCATCAGTGACTCCTGAGAAGGGCTTGGTTGGTTGAAGCTGATCATATGGCACTTGAAGACTGTTAAAGGTCTCGATGGACAGGATGTTGAGCCCTTCCCCGCCCTCGATGAGGGTCCTGGTAACTTGCACATTGCTGATGACTGGGGAGCAGAGCATCGGGAGGATACCAGCCGTTGCCGCGCACTTGAGCTGATCCGCTGAGCTGAACGTGATGGCGCACGCGGACCACCTGAGAGGGCGCGTGGCCTCAAGCTTGGGGAGGACTGCATTCACCTCGCGAGCAAACTGCTTGAAGATGCGCTAAGAGGCTAGGGCCTGAGCACCGCCCAAGATGCAAGTGATTGCACACGGCTCCTGGAAGCCCCCAGCCCCTCGTCCAGATGATGGTCTTCATTCCTTCTTGGTGGTGGTGGCAGAGGAGGAAGTCCTGCGTTGCCTTGCGGGTGATCCTCACGAGGCTGATCTCTCCAAGCTCCCTCACGAGGCTGGTCCTGGCAGCGGTCCTCGCGAGGCCGGTCACGCCACCCTTGGCGAGGGCCACGGTCGTCCCATCGTCCTCCACCTCTTGCTCCACCTCAGTTGTAGCCCCGATCATTGCGCTCGGGCCGTCGACCGACACGGCCTTCTCGCACGGCCCTGAGCTCTTGGCACTCATTGGTGTTGTGGGTATGGAGATCGTGGTACACATAGTACCGGCTACCCTTGGACGACTCTGGCTGGTCCCTGTCGTGCTTTGTGTCCGGCTCTGCTGTGAGCACAGCTGCACCCTTGCGCTTCACATCCTTGGCCTTGGCTTTCTTCTCTTCTGGGTTTGCTGCTGGGAGATCGAGAAGGAAGAGGCGTCCCTCCTCAGCCCTTGGTTGCCAGGTTGAATCACTCTAGAGACATACACAAATCTTCGTGGATCGCCAGCTCCTCCTTCATCTTGACGTCGTGGACGCCATCAGAGAATGTTGAGATGATTGCCTTCTCGGTCACCCTGGGAATCTTGAGGCGAGTGTTGTTGAAGCGCTGGATGTACTTCTGAAAGGTCTCTCCAGGCTGCTGCTTGATGCGGCACAGGTCACCCACGGCCGGCGGACGGTCGCGAGTGCCCTGGAAGTTGGCGATGAAGCGGGTGTGCATCTCGTCCCAGGAGGAGATCGTGCCAGGAGCCAGGTTCAGGAGCCAAGTGCGGGCGCCGTCCTTGAGTGCCATGGGAAACCAGTTCGCCATGACCTTTACGTCTCCGTTGGTGGCTTCGATGCCTAGCTCGTAGAGCTGTAGGAACTCTGTGGGGTCGGCAGTGCCGTCGTAACGAGGAGGCAGGTCAGGTTTGAACTTGCCTGGCCAGGCGACACTGCGTAGCTCGGTGTTGAAGGCGCGGCAGCCTGCAGTGGCCACTGGAGCTCTCTGTTGATGCATGGCATGCTCTTGGGGGTTCCCGTGTGCTGCTGCCTGGAGCAGCGCGGCGTCTTGACGTGCTGGCTCAGGGATACAGTCTTGGCGCACCGGCGCCGGGAGCACGCGTGCGCCTTCTTGGGGACGAGGGATTTCTTGGCAGCTCCTTTGTTGTCGCGCGGGCGCCGGACGTGGTGGACCTCATCCTGGGGCCGCGCACCTTGGAGCCAAGGCGCCTTCTTGGGGAGGAGGTGGCGAAGGAACCTCTTGTTCTGCGCCTCCTGCGCAGGACGGAGGGCGAGGTAGCGAGAGGGATGGCGCAGGGGAGCCCCCTGTGGCGCTGACGAGCTCAGTGATGCGAGCGAGCCACTCCTCGTAGAGGTCTTCAATGGGACGGTAGTGCAGGAGCTCACGCTCCAGGAGCAACGCGGCGTGCGCGTCCGTGGGGGCACGACGGGCGTGGGACAACGAACCAGCTGGAGTCAGGGATGGGGTGGCGATGCGGCCTTCCCGCCGCACCGAGGGATGCAGCGACGAGGCCTGCTGCTCGTTCCCCATGGGGCCGATGGCGGCGTTGGCGGCAGGCGACGGGGAACGACGGGGACACCCACTGACGGGAGCCGTCTGGGCGACGCGGGCAGCAAGAGTAGCCCGACGCTCGGCGCAAGCCCGGTGAGCGTCAGCCATGGACACGACGGAAGATCGAACGCGAAACAGTGGAAGAAAGATTCCGGCGCACCCTTACATGGCGCGCCAAATGTCGGATGTTGGGTTCCAACAGACCCTTAAGGTTCGAACTCTGGCGTGCGCACGAAGATCTTTCCCCTACCAATCTACGTCCGATCGCCTCATGAGGATCTAAGCTAAAACGATGAACAGCACAAGGGACACGAGATTTATACTGGTTCGGGCCATCGTTGGGGTGTAATACCCTACTCCAGTGTGCCGTGTGGTGGATTGCCTCAAGGGCTGATGATGAACAGTACAAAGGGTGAACAGCCTCGCGAGAGGTGTTCTTGAGCTGGTGCGATTAACTTCTAGGGTGAGTTCGATCACCCAAATATTGAGCGGGAAGGGCGCCAACAACGACCATTTTGAAGGGGAACATCTAGTACAAGTTATCCTGACTAAAGTTGGTCTTCGGCTGCCAAAGGCACCGGCGATGATGCCGTCCTGGGCTCCACGGTGACCTCCATCCTGCCGCTCTGCTGGTCTTGGTCTCGTTACACTGAAATGGCAACCTTTGCCTGATGCCTCGGTACTCCACGCTTGTGCTTGCCCCCTTTGCACCAAAGAGGAAACAAGGACACTGCATAGGTCGGCGCCCGCCTAGCGCCCGCCTGGTCTCGATCGTCATAGCTTGCGTCACGAGCACCTCGTGAGGTGCCCTGCCTTGATCTCTCCACCTCCTTGCGAGCCTGCCTGGCGAGGCCGTTCCTGAGGAAGTCTTGCATCGTCCGCCCCGCGAGGCTTGGCCCCTCACGAGGGTCTTGAGTCTTGTGCTGATGAAGATGTGCCGTACTGGGCCACCACTTGAGCCACGCCGCAGGCCGCAGGCAGGCAAGTCTGGGGACCCCCGTTCCTAGAACACCGACACTCGCCTAATGCGATTCTTTCACGGTGACGTTGCCTTCCTTTTTCACCCAGTGGAGGCTGCTTGAGCGCTAAAGGGGACCTCCTAAGCATCGCGCCTCGGGGGCTCTTACTAGACCTCAGGCTGTCCACCTCCTGGCCTTGACCACGACATCGCAACCTGGCATACCAGCAACGGCTGAAGCCTGCCTAGGGACCGGGACCTGTCAGCGTAGAGCATCAAGCCCTCATGAGGATAGAAAGGGGGAGCCGAGCCGGGACAGGATGAGCATCTCGCACCACTCCGTAATAAGGATGATATTCACAAAAGACATAGCAGACGCTTTACATACTCCTACGGGGTGTTTCCTTGATTCCTCGCAGGGAACAAAAGGTGCTAATCCTAAGGGACGCTAACTACGCGCGCCTCCATGGTCGACGCCATCATCAACAGTGGGCCACCAAGCGCCGGCGCCAACCCCATCCAGATCAGCCGCATCGGCGGCCTCATGCAGCTGCCCTGCTCTGAGGGCGACGCAAGCTTGGGGGCTTGTAGCTATCGTCGCTCGTCTCCGGAGTCACGAGAAGCTCGGGAGAGTCGCTGGACCCTCCGGCATCTCCGCTGCCGCCAGAGGAGCTGCTGAGGAAGCGGTTGGCGGGCCTAGTCCTTGCCACTCTGATACCCCGGTCGCCTTCTCGGGGGCATCACTCCAGTCGGCGTCCTTCCGTGTTGAAGACCTTGAAGAACATCAAGGAGGCGCCATCATATTCGAAATGAATCACGAGGGCACCTCCAGTTCAGCAGACCCGGGCGATCTCGCCCCAGCCCCGGGTCATGTAGACCTTGCCCAGAGCGACAACCTCAACCTCCGCTCCGGTCGCAGGGGTACTGCAGTCAGCATGTTATAGCCAGAGCTCAAGAGGCCCCCTCGGCGGCATCTCGAAGGCGAAAGAGGGAGGAAGGCGAATTCAAGAGCTTGGAGGCATGGCGGCATGAAGCACGAGCTCGCGAGAAGAGCCCTCGGCATGGACTCCGGGGGCGACGACATGCACCGCCGTGATTCGCCGGCGTCGCCGGCGGCGCGGGCGGTGCCGCTCGGCGTCTCCTTCTCTAAGGCCCTCATCCCAGGCGTACAAGGGCAACAGAAACCCAGGCGGTGGCTGCTCGTACCAAGGCCTCGACGTCTCCTGCCGCGCGAACTCGTCGCGGCGGCCGAGAACCGGCCGCTTCTTCGGCGGGAGCGGGTTGGGACCCTCTCGGGGGGCCTTCCCTTTCTCTTCCGCTGAGAACCGGCGGATCGGCGCCATCCGCGTGAAGATGGAGAAGGGGCGAGAAAGAAGGAGTGAAGCAAGAAGAGATGGACTGCGTGGGCTCTCGCCCGTCCCTACTTATAGTCCAGAGGACGCCAACCGTCGTTCTCCACGATCGCAGGTAATCATGACTCATTTTTGCATGCAGGGACTTGTCAAGTGGGGCAGTTACCGAGGCAGCGTGCGGAAGGGAAAACGCCCACGTCCAATCAACCGCCACGCGGCACCCAAGGCCGCAGGCTGTTGGGGCCCGCGGCGCTGCGCACTTGCCCTTTCGCTTCTCTACTAAGCCAGGTCTGAGCGCGCCTTGGGCCTAGGGGCTATTGTCGGTGTTCAGGGAACGGGGGTCCTCAGACTTGCCTGCCTACGGCCTGTGGCGTGGCTCGAGTGGTGGCCCAGTAAGGCCCATCTTCATTAACACAAACTCAAGACCCTCGCGAGGGGCCAAGCCTCGCGGGGCGGACGACGCAAGGCTTTCTCAGGAGCAGCCTCGCCAGGCAGACTCGCGAGGAGGCGGAGAGATCAAGACAAGGGTACCTCGTGAGGTGCTCGTGACATAAGCCGTGACGATCAAGACCAGGCGGGCGCCAGGCGGGCGCCGGCCTGTGTAGTGTCCTTGTTTCTTCTTTGGTGCTAAGGGGCCAAGCACAGGTGCGGAGTACCGAGGCATCAGGCAAAGGTTACCATTTTGGTGCAATGAGACCAAGACCAGCAGAGCGGCAGGATGGAGGTCACCGTGGAGCCCAAGATAGCGTCATCGCCAGTGCCTTTGGCAGCCGAAGACCAACTTTAGTCAGGATATCTTGTACTAGATGTTCCCCTTCAAAATGGTCGTTGTTGGCGCCCTTCCCACTCAATATTTGGGAAGAGGACCAGGGCCTCTATATATAGAGCTAGCTACCACAGTAGAGGGCATCTCATAGAGTCCCCATTAGATCAAGAGGCGATCGAACCCTCCCAAGTAGTTCATCGCACCAGCCCAAGAACACCTCCCGCGAGGCTGTTCTTCCCCTTGTACTGTTCATCATCAGCCCCTGAGGCAATCCACCACACCACACACTGGAGTAGGGTATTACACCACAATGGTGGCCCGAACCAGTATAAATCTTGTGTCCCTCGTGTTGTTCATCATTTAGCTTAGATCCTCGCGAGGCGATTGGACGTGGCTTGGTGGGGGGAAGATCTTCGCGCACACCCCAGTGTTCAAACCTTAAGGGTCTGCCGGAACCCAACACCCGACAGACACGCTCACCCTCCTTCGGTGCCAGCGAGAACTCCCGCTCCAGCGCGAGGCGGACCCTCACGTAGTCCTCGCCAGGCAGCCACCGCGTCTTGCGGAGGAAATCAATGTGATCTTCGTGGACGTTGGAGCCGTCCCAGGCTCCGGCGCGCGCCATGAAGGCGAGAGGCTGACGGAGAAAGCGCCGCGACGGCGAGAGCGCGACCCCACAGCGGCGAAGCTGCGGTGTAGCAAGATGGCCGGTGGAGTGGCGCGGCGGTGAACAACAGCGGCGACAGAGAGGAAGAAGAAGAGGAGGATGGTGGAGTGGGGGGCGAGCGCGCGTGCGTCTGCCACTCCCCCTCCTCCCCCTATTTATAGCCTCGGTGCGACGAAGCCGAGGGGGCGAGACGTGGGGGACGTGGGATTAACTACACCCACTCCCCCACGACCCATGATTATTGCGCCTTAACGGTGTGCGGAAACTGCCGCTGGAATGGAAACTGTCCGCCTCGGCCACAGAGGATCCATGCGTAAGCCGAGGCATGGTAGTGGTGGGCCCCAGCCTGCACCGACGTTATGTCGTGCGCGTGGGCTGACAGGCTGGTCTAGCCAAAGGGTGCCACGTGGCGCGCAGACAGCGGGCGGCTGGCCGGCCCGCCGCCCGACGCACGCGCTAGCTGGTTTCCGCCTTCAGACTCCAAAATCTTTCCAGACGGCGCGACTGATCAAGGCCGGCTCCTAGCTGTCGGCTCTTCAAGATAGGAAGCTATTCAGGCTTCTCATCCCCCTTTTAGCCGCAAAGCCCGACCAGTTTCGGGGACTACTGTCGGAGTAAATGACCACGAGTAGCCTAACTGGCTCCCCCAGTGATAGAGGCAAAGGTGTCCCGTCTTTCGATGAGATGGTGGATTTCGCTTTGGTGGAAGTCGACTTTGACAATCCGACTACGAACGTGCGAGGACGTCGCGCCTTAGCAATCGCTAAACCAACTCCGAGAGGTTATTGACCATGCCGGAGCACGATCAACCTGACCACGAGGGTCTGTTTCCTGCGAGCAAACGAAGAACAAGCAAGAAACTGAGATTGCAATCTGGATATTGCGAATATAAGATGAAAGCTTTATTGATCAAGGTGGGGTTCTGTGACGCCTTTGTCTGGTCGTTGAACACAAACGAAGTACGCGAAGTTGCAGCTATGGCGAACTTTTAATCTAAACAAAACCCAAAGTCTAAACGATGCCCTAAGGGCTGTATATATGGAGGAAGAGGGGGGGGGGATTTCGTGGCCCTTGGTGGAGGGGTCCGAAATCAACCCTATCTCTTGTTTCCCCACACATACGGACTCTAAAAATAGCCTATACTTATGTATTTCGAAATTACATGGGCCTGGCCCAATAATAAGGTGACGCAGCACCTAAAATAGCCTCGGGACGAAATTTATGAAGTGGCGTCTTGTATATTTCGTCCAAGGCTTCATGCACCCATTATGGTGGCTTCAAAGTCCTGAAATCATCACTTGTAACTCCGTTCTTGTTTCCCTTGCGCATGCCATCATCTCCATGCTTGTTCTTGCTCCAATGTTCATCCTTCTCCAAGCTAGGCCCTTCATTTGTAAGCAAAACAAATGTATCCAATTTAGGCAGCATCATATTCTCATGAACATTAGAATCATTACCAAGAAACGAAAGTACCTGGTAATTTAGTTGGCGTGCACGAGCTCTAGTAATTGGTCCACTATGTATAGCAGCAGGGGCTGTGGGTGTAACAATTGTATTGATGTCCTCATCAATAGTATAGCGACGAGACAACGCATCAGCAATAACATTTTCTTTTCCCTTCTTGTGTTTAATGACATAAGGGAAAGTCTCAATGAATTCAACCCATTTAGCATGTCTACGATTCAGTTTAGCTTGACTTTTAATATGTTTCAAAGATTCATGATCAGAATGTATAACAAATTCTTTGGGCCATAAATAATGTTGCCATGTTTCTAAAGTCCGAACAAGAGCATATAATTCTTTATCATAAGTAGAATAATTCAGACTAGGCCCACTCAATTTTTCAGAAAAGTATGCAACAGGTTTGCCATCTTGTAATAACACACCTCCTAATCCGATTCCACTAGCATCACATTCAAGCTCAAAAGTCTTATTAAAATCAGGAAGTTGGAGTAAAGGAGCATGTGTCAACTTATCTTTCAATACCGTGAAGGCTTCTTCCTGTGCGGTACCCCAAACAAAAGGCACATCCTTCTTTGTAAGCTCGTTGAGAGGTGCAGCAATGGTGCTGAAATCTCTCACAAAACGCCTATAGAATCCAGCGAGGCCAAGAAAACTCCTCACTTGTGTGACCGTTTTGGGCTGCGGCCAACTCTCAATAGCTTCAATCTTGGCTTTGTCAACTTCAATTCCCTGTGGAGTAACAACATAGCCAAGAAAAGATACTCGGTCGGTGCAAAAGGTGCACTTCCCAAGGTTACCAAACAAACGTGCATCACGCAGAGCAATAAAAACAGCACGTAAATGTTCCAAATGTTCTTCCAAAGATCTGCTATAAATCAGTATGTCATCAAAGTAAACTACCACAAATCGTCCAATGAAAGCACGTAAAACTTCGTTCATTAATCTCATGAAAGTACTAGGTGCATTAGTTAACCCAAAAGGCATGACTAACCACTCATATAATCCAAACTTAGTTTTAAATGCTGTTTTCCATTCATCTCCCAATTTCATACGAATTTGATGGTAGCCACTACGCAAATCAACTTTGGAGAATATTGTAGAGCCACTCAATTCATCAAGCATATCATCTAGCCTAGGAATAGGATGACGATAACGAATAGTAATATTATTAATGCCTCTACAATCAACACACATACGTGATGTACCATCCTTTTTCGGCACTAGAATAATAGGAACAACACAAGGACTAAGGGATTCGCGTATATAACCTTTGTCGAGAAGCTCTTGTACTTGGCGCATAATCTCCTTCGTCTCCTCTGGATTGGTACGGTATGGTTGGCAGTGAAGCACCGGGAATTAAGTCAATCTGATGCTCAATCCCTTGAATAGGCGGTAATCCCGGTGGCACGTCTTGTGGAAAGACGTCAGCGAACTCCTGCAAAATGTTAGTGACAGCAGGAGGCAAAGAGGAAGGCACGTCCTCGAATGAAAATAATGCCTCTTTGCACACAAAAGCATAGCAAACAGATTTGCTGAAATCTAGCTCATCAATATCAGATTTGGTGGCAAATAAACATGCACTTTTCAATTTAATTTCAGAAGCAACACTAGATGGTTTATTATTAGGCTTCATTTGTTGCTCAAATTCTTTTGCCACAATCTGATTTTCACTCTTATTCGTCTCCTGTTTTGCTTTATTAGCTCTATTAATATCATCTTTCAAAATGGAATCAGGAGTCATAGGAAGCAAAGTAATATTTTTATCCTTATGAACAAGAGTATAGTGATTGTTTCTACCATGGTGTATAGAATTTTTATCAAATTGCCATGGTCTACCAAGTAATAAGGAACATGCTTGCATAGGTACCACATCACAATCAACATAATCAGCATATGTAGAGATACTAAAATGCACACGAACAGTACGTGTTACCTTAACCTTGCCGCTGTTGTTGAACCATTTGATGTAGTAAGGATGTGGATGTGGTCTTGTGGTGAGAGAAAGCTTCTCCACCATCTCCATGCTAGCCAAGTTGTTGCAGCTCCCTCCGTCTATTATGACGCGCACAGAACGTTCCTTCACAACTCCCTTGGTATGGAACAAATTGTGCCTCTGATTTTGCTCAGCTTGTGTGACCTGCACACTCAAAACACGTTGAGCAACTAAACATTCATACCTGTCAGCGTCTTCAGGAGCCATGTATTGCGTCTCATGATCAGAATCATCTCCACCATGTTCTTCACGTGTAATAAGAGCCAATGTCTCCTCATCATAGTCACTAGCGGACTCATATCCACCATCCGCGGTAGCAATCATCACACGCGGAGATTTGCATTCCCTCGCATAATGACCTCCTCCCTTACAACGACGACAAATAATATCACTTGTGTGCCCTGTTGATGCCATGGAAGAAGAAGAACGCTGTGCAGGCCCCGCAGGTGCGCTCTTGGCAGATAATGGTTGATAAAGGCAAAGGTGTCCCGTCTTTCGATGAGATGGTGGATTTCGCTTTGGTGGAAGTCGACTTTGACGATCCGACTACGAACGTGCGAGGACGTCGCGCCTTAGCAATCGCTAAACCAACTCCGAGAGGTTATTGACCACGCCGGAGCACGATCAACCTGACCACGAGGGTCTGTTTCCTGCGAGCAAACGAAGAACAAGTAAGAAACTAAGATTGCAATCTGGATATTGCGAATATAAGATGAAAGCTTTATTGATCAAGGTGGGGTTCTGTGACGCCTTTGTCTGGTCGTTGAACACAAACGAAGTACGCGAAGTTGCAGCTATGGCGAACTTTTAATCTAAACAAAACCCAAAGTCTAAACGATGCCCTAAGGGCTGTATATATGGAGGAAGAGGGGGGAATTTCGTAGCCCTTGGTGGAGGGGTCCGAAATCAACCCTATCTCTTGTTTCCCCACACATACGGACTCTAAAAATAGCCTATACTTATGTATTTCGAAATTACATGGGCCTGGCCCAATAATAAGGTGACGCAGCACCTAAAATAGCCTCGGGACGAAATTTATGAAGTGGCATCTTGTATATTTCGTCCAAGGCTTCATGCACACATTATGGTGGCTTCAAAGTCCTGAAATCATCACTTGTAACTCCGTTCTTGTTCCAATGTTCATCCTTCTCCAAGCTAGGCCCTTCATTTGTAAGCAAAACAAATGTATCCAATTTAGGCAGCATCATATTCTCATGAACATTAGAATCATTACCAAGAAACGAAAGTACCTGGTAATTTAGTTGGCGTGCACGAGCTCTAGTAATTGGTCCAGTATGTATAGCAGCAGGGGCTGTGGGTGTAACAATTGTATTGATGTCCTCATGATCCTCCCCTTCTTGAAATGAAGTCGTCCTCGACGGAAGTTCATCTTCCTCACCCACATAATGCTTCAAATCTGCAATGTTAAAAGTGGGACTAACCCCAAAATCTGCAGGCAGCTCAAGTTTATATGCATTATCATTTATTTTCTCTAACACCTTAAAGGGACCATCAGCACGTGGCATTAGCTTTGATTTGCGCAAATCAGGAAATCTATCCTTACGCAAATGTAACCAAACAAGATCTCCAGGTGCAAACACAACATGTTTTCTACCCTTATCTCCAGCAAGTTTATATTTAGCATTCATACGCTCAATGTTTTCCTTAGTTAACTCATGCATTTTTAAAATCAATTCAGCACGTTGTTTAGCATCAAAATTAACCTTCTCCGAAGATGGAAGAGGCAACAAATCAATAGGTGCACGAGGTAGGAAACCATACACAACTTCAAAAGGGCACATCTTAGTAGTAGAATGCAATGAACGATTATAAGCAAATTCAATATGAGGCAAGCATGCCTCCCACATTTTCTTATTACTCTTCAAAACAGCCCTAAGCATAGTAGACAATGTTCTATTGACTACTTCAGTTTGGCCATCAGTTTGGGGGTGACAAGTAGTACTAAAAAGCAGTTTAGTCCCCAACTTAGCCCATAAACATCTCCAAAAGTGGCTAAGAAATTTAGTATCACGATCTGAAACAATAGTATTTGGCACACCATGCAAGCGAATAATTTCACGAAAGAACAAATCAGCAACATTAACAGCATCATCGCTTTTATGACATGGTATAAAGTGTGCCATTTTCGAGAATCTATCCACGACAACAAATATGCTATCCCTCCCCTTCTTTGTTCGAGGTAAACCTAAAACAAAGTCCATAGATATATCCTCCCAAGGAACACTAGGTACAGGCAAAGGCATATATAAACCATGAGGATTGAGTCGTGACTTAGCTTTTTGACATGTAGTGCATCGAGCAATAAAACGCTCAACATCCCGTCTCATCTTTGGCCAAAAGAAATGTGTAGCAAGTACGTCCTCCGTCTTCTTCACGCCAAAGTGTCCCATTAATCCTCCTCCATGCGCCTCCTGCAACAACAAAAGACGAACAGAGCTAGCTGGAATGCATAGCTTGTTAGCACGAAACACAAATCCATCATTAACGACAAACTTGTTCCACATTCTTCCTTCTTTACAATTCTGCATTACATCTTTAAAATCAGCATCATGCACATATTGATCTTTGATGGTCTCCAAACCAAACATTTTGAAGTCAAGTTGTGAAAGCATAGTATAGCGACGAGACAATGCATCAGCAATAACATTTTCTTTTCCCTTCTTGTGTTTAATGACATAAGGGAAAGTCTCAATGAATTCAACCCATTTAGCATGTCTACGATTCAGTTTAGCTTTACTTTTAATATGTTTCAAAGATTCATGATCAGAATGTATAACAAATTCTTTGGGCCATAAATAATGTTGCCATGTTTCTAAAGTCCGAACAAGAGCATATAATTCTTTATCATAAGTAGAATAATTCAGACTAGGCCCACTCAATTTTTTCAGAAAAGTATGCAACAGGTTTGCCATCTTGTAATAACACACCTCCTAATCCAATTCCACTAGCATCACATTCAAGCTCAAAAGTCTTATTAAAATCAGGAAGTTGGAGTAAAGGAGCATGTGTCAACTTATCTTTCAATACCGTGAAGGCTTCTTCCTGTGCGGTACCCCAAACAAAAGGCACATCCTTCTTTGTAAGCTCGTTGAGAGGTGCAGCAATGGTGCTGAAATCTCTCACAAAACGCCTATAGAATCCAGCGAGGCCAAGAAAACTCCTCACTTGTGTGACCGTTTTGGGCTGCGGCCAACTCTCAATAGCTTCAATCTTGGCTTTATCAACTTCAATTCCCTGTGGAGTAACAACATAGCCAAGAAAAGATACTCGGTCGGTGCAAAAGGTGCACTTCCCAAGGTTACCAAATTTCTTTTGGCCAAAGGTGAAGAAGACGGAGGATGTACTTGCTACACATTTCTTTTGGCCAAAGATGAGACGGGATGTTGAGCGTTTTATTGCTCGATGCACTACATGTCAAAAAGCTAAGTCACGACTCAATCCTCATGGTTTATATATGCCTTTGCCTGTACCTAGTGTTCCTTCGGAGGATATATCTATGGACTTTGTTTTAGGTTTACCTCGAACAAAGAAGGGGAGGGATAGCATATTTGTTGTCGTGGATAGATTCTCGAAAATGGCACACTTTATACCATGTCATAAAAGCGATGATGCTGTTAATGTTGCTGATTTGTTCTTTCGTGAAATTATTCGCTTGCATGGTGTGCCAAATACTATTGTTTCAGATCGTGATACTAAATTTCTTAGCCACTTTTGGAGATGTTTATGGGCTAAGTTGGGGACTAAACTGCTTTTTAGTACTACTTGTCACCCCCAAACTGATGGACAAACTGAAGTAGTCAATAGAACGTTGTCTACTATGCTTAGGGCTGTTTTGAAAAATAATAAGAAAATGTGGGAGGAATGCTTGGCTCATATTGAATTTGCTTATAATCGTTCATTGCATTCTACTACTAAGATGTGCCCTTTTGAAGTTGTGTATGGTTTCCTACCTCGTGCACCTATTGATTTGTTGCCTCTTCCATCTTCGGAGAAGGTTAATTTTGATGCTAAACAACGTGCTGAATTGATTTTAAAAATGCATGAGTTAACTAAGGAAAACATTGAGCGTATGAATGCTAAATATAAACTTGCTGGAGATAAGGGTAGAAAACATGTTGTGTTTGCACCTGGAGATCTTGTTTGGTTACATTTGCGTAAGGATAGATTTCCTGATTTGCGCAAATCAAAGCTAATGCCACGTGCTGATGGTCCCTTTAAGGTGTTAGAGAAAATAAATGATAATGCATATAAACTTGAGCTGCCTGCAGATTTTGGGGTTAGTCCCACTTTTAACATTGCAGATTTGAAGCATTATGTGGGTGAGGAAGATGAACTTCCGTCGAGGACGACTTCATTTCAAGAAGGGGAGGATCATGAGGACATCAATACAATTGTTACACCCACAGCCCCTGCTGCTATACATACTGGACCAATTACTAGAGCTCGTGCACGCCAACTAAATTACCAGGTACTTTCGTTTCTTGGTAATGATTCTAATGTTCATGAGAATATGATGCTGCCTAAATTGGATACATTTGTTTTGCTTACAAATGAAGGGCCTAGCTTGGAGAAGGATGAACATTGGAACAAGAACGGAGTTACAAGTGATGATTTCAGGACTTTGAAGCCACCATAATGTGTGCATGAAGCCTTGGACGAAATATACAAGATGCCACTTCATAAATTTCGTCCCGAGGCTATTTTAGGTGCTGCGTCACCTTATTATTGGGCCAGGCCCATGTAATTTCGAAATACATAAGTATAGGCTATTTTTAGAGTCCGTATGTGTGGGGAAACAAGAGATAGGGTTGATTTCGGACCCCTCCACCAAGGGCCACGAAATCCACCCCCTCTTCCTCCATATATACAGCCCTTAGGGCATTGTTTAGACCTTGGGTTTTGTTTAGATTAAAAGTTCGCCATAGCTGCAACTTCGCGTACTTCGTTTGTGTTCAACGACCAGACAAAGGCGTCACAGAACCCCACCTTGATCAATAAAGCTTTCATCTTATATTCGCAATATCCAGATTGCAATCTTAGTTTCTTGCTTGTTCTTCGTTTGCTCGCAGGAAACAGACCCTCGTGGTCAGGTTGATCGTGCTCCGGCGTGGTCAATAACCTCTCGGAGTTGGTTTAGCGATTGCTAAGGCGCGACGTCCTCGCACGTTCGTAGTCGGATCGTCAAAGTCGACTTCCACCAAAGCGAAATCCACCATCTCATCGAAAGACGGGACACCTTTGCCTCTATCACATCACGTAGAGCAATAAAAACAGCACGTAAATGTTCCAAATGTTCTTCCAAAGATCTGCTATAAATCAATATGTCATCAAAGTAAACTACCACAAATCGTCCAATGAAAGCACGTAAAACTTCGTTCATTAATCTCATGAAAGTACTAGGTGCATTAGTTAACCCAAAAGGCATGACTAACCACTCATATAATCCAAACTTAGTTTTAAATGCTATTTTCCATTCATCTCCCAATTTCATACGAATTTGATGGTAGCCACTACGCAAATCAACTTTGGAGAATATTGTAGAGCCACTCAATTCATCAAGCATATCATCTAGCCTAGGAATAGGATGACGATAACGAATAGTAATATTATTAATGCCTCTACAATCAACACACATACGTGATGTACCATCCTTTTTCGGCACTAGAATAATAGGAACAGCACAAGGACTAAGGAATTCGCGTCTATAACCTTTGTCGAGAAGCTCTTGTACTTGACGCATAATCTCCTTCGTCTCCTCTGGATTTGTACGGTATGGTGCACGGTTTGGCAGTGAAGCACCGGGAATTAAGTCAATCTGATGCTCAATCCCTCGAATAGGCGGTAATCCCGGTGGCACATCTTGTGGAAAAACGTCAGCGAACTCCTGCAAAATGTTAGTGACAGCAGGAGGCAAAGAGGAAGGCACGTCCTCGAATGAAAATAATGTCTCTTTGCACACAAAAGCATAGCAAACAGATTTGCTGAAATCTAGCTCATCAATATCAGATTTGGTGGCAAATAAACATGCACTTTTCAATTTAATTTCAGAAGCAACACTAGATGGTTTATTATTAGGCTTCATTTGTTGCTCAAATTCTTTTGCCACAATCTGATTTTCACTCTTATTCTTCTCCTGTTTTGCTTTATTAGCTCTATTAATATCATCTTTCAAAATGGAATCAGGAGTCATAGGAAGCAAAGTAATATTTTTATCCTTATGAACAAGAGTATAGTGATTGTTTCTACCATGGTGTACAGAATTTTTATCAAATTGCCATGGTCTACCAAGTAATAAGGAACATGCTTGCATAGGAACCACATCACAATCAACATAATCAGCATATGTAGAGATACTAAAATGCACACGAACAATACGTGTTACCTTAACCTTGCCGCTGTTGTTGAACCATTGGATGTAGTAAGGATGTGGATGTGGTCTTGTGGTGAGAGAAAGCTTCTCCACCATCTCCATGCTAGCCAAGTTGTTGCAGCTCCCTCCGTCTATTATGACGCGCACAGAACGTTCCTTCACAACTCCCTTGGTATGGAACAAATTGTGCCTCTGATTTTGCTCAGCTTGTGTGACCTGCACACTCAAAATACGTTGAGCAACTAAACATTCATACCTGTCAGCGTGTTCAGGAGCCATGTATTGCGTCTCATGATCAGAATCATCTCCACCATGTTCTTCACGTGTAATAAGAGCCAATGTCTCCTCATCATAGTCACTAGCGGACTCATATCCACCATCCGCGGTAGCAATCATCACACGCGGAGATTTGCATTCCCTCGCATAATGACCTCCTCCCTTACAACGACGACAAATAATATCACTTGTGTGCCCTGTTGATGCCATGGAAGAAGAAGAACGCTGTGCAGGCCCCGCAGGTGCGCTCTTGGCAGATAATGGTGGTTGTGCCTGTTTTCTTGTATCACGGCTGGAGGTGGCACCGGATGGAGGTGCTGGTGCAGTTGAAGTAGAAGATGCACGTGGTGTCCATGATGAAGGTCGGCCTGCAGAAAAGTTAGTTCGCCCCAATGCTTGTCGATCCTGCACTTCACGTTTAGCTTTACAAGCAAGATGGAATAAACGAGTGATATTAGTATACTCCTTATAGTCTAGAATGGTCTGAATCTCTCTATTTAATCCACCCAGAAAACGTGCAAGCATAGCTTCATTCTCCTCAACAATACCACATCTAATCATGCCAGTTTGTAATTCCTGATAATATTCTTCTACATAATTTTTTCCTTGTCTTAAGCGCTGTAATTTTTGAAGCAATTCACGTTGATAATATGGTGGAACCCAACGCGTACGCATAGCAGTTTTCAAAGCAGCCCAAGTAGTTGGAATAGGATACAATCTACAATGTTCAGACCACCATACACATGCAAAACTAGTGAAAGCACAAACAGCAGCAGCAACTCGTCTCTCCTCAGGATATTGTAAACATGTAAATCGTTGTTCAGTTTCTAACTCCCAAGTAAGATATATATCAGGAACATATCTACCCTCAAATGGTGGAATATTCAATTTCAGTTTAGGAATATGGATATCATCTCGTACCTGAGGTGGTGGTGCAGGCCTACCATTACGAATATATACCTGAGGTCGACCTGCTGGTGGTGGTGCTGGTGGCTGCTCGTAGATCTGATTTTGATCAACCTCATCCTCATAATCGCCCGCATACTCATCATCCTCCTGGGTACCAGCAACAGCAGTAGCAGGAGCCACAGAAGTATCAGCAGCAGCACCAACAGTTTGGCCAAACGCAAGAGGAACACGGCTCGCTCGGCGAAGGTCTATTTCGCGACGTGGAGGTAGTCGTTGTTGTTGTTGTTGGAGAGGTGCGTTAGGTGCAGCGGGTGGTGGTGGTGGAAGACGCGCGAGCAATTCATTAAATCTGTTATCGAGCTTTGTTTCGAACGTCTTCTCAAGGCCAGTGATCTTCTCCATGGCCTCTTCAAAATTGTTCAGCACATCTTGCACCTGTTCAGTCATCATTTGCTGAAACTTATCATGAAGCTCCTTGTTCGATAAATTCTCCCAGTCAATCTCGTCGGCTTGTGATCCTGGCATGGTTAGCAGTAATAGAAACACACAAGAATATGATCCTACAGACTACGAACAAGTGGTGGTGGTGGGTGTCACAAATCCGTCAAGCAAAACTCAAATTCTTACCAGTTCTTACCCAGCAACAGGCGGTGATCGGCAACCGTTGTAGTCAAAACTCTCAAAGCTTGGATAGAGCGATTACCAGGGAGAGTCAAACGCACGACGTAGATGTATGTGGAGCTGGGAAGGCTTATACTATGGTAGCAAAAAGGGTCAGCAATAATCAATTCAGAGATGCAAAGTTGAATAAACGCTCAACGACGGTACTGTGCTGGTCCTATGCTAGACTGTGCTAGAGACGCGAGCCTAGAACACCAACAAAATCACGGCGCGGCACGTAAACAAGGGAAAAGCACACTCTGAATTTTTTTTTCGCTCTTTTTTTTTGCGCTCTTTTTTTTTGCGCTGCTTTTTTTTTGCGAAAAATCACTATAATGGCGAGTGTCTCAAAACTCTTCCTAGCTCAAACTGACAGGATGGGCACGAAATTTTTCGACCAATTTTATTTTTTTCGACTGCCCGGACCCAAAAACTGGAAACGGGTCAAAAAAAAACTTCCTATAATGGCACCTGTCTCAAAACACTCAGAAACACCTAAAAATAGGATAGCCAGAAATTTTTTCGAAAAATGCGTTTTCGAAAAATTTTGGGCCTAAACGGAGCGTGGCTACCCGACTCTTTTTTTTTCCGAAACCTACTCCGGCAAGGAAACACGAATCGGAATCTAGATGGATCTCGAAAACAACCCTAATAAGCAAGGAACTCGGATTGGTGGTGGATATATGGTGGTGGTATATGGCAGCGGTGGTGGTAGCGGTGGTAGTATATGGATATGGATCGATGGTGGTATATTGACACGGATTGGTGGTGGTATATGGATACGAATTCGGAGCGGTGGTGGTAGATGGCAGGGGCGATGATGATGGTGCGGCGGCGGCGTGACAACTTATGACCAGAACTCGAAACTCTAAAAGACTAGACTCTAAGACCAGCAACTAGACACGACGATGCAACCGCAAATTCAACAAAGCAAAACCCTAAAAAGATTATGCAAAGGCTCAGATTGGTTCGGATATGATGAACTAACCCTAAATTTTTTTTGTACCTTTTTCGTGGACTGTAGGTATGAAGAACAGACTCGATCTAAACTACGAAAAAATGTAAAATCTCACCGAGCAACCTGGAAATCTGATACCACTTGATAGAGGCAAAGGTGTCCCGTCTTTCGATGAGATGGTGGATTTCGCTTTGGTGGAAGTCGACTTTGACGATCCGACTACGAACGTGCGAGGACGTCGCGCCTTAGCAATCGCTAAACCAACTCCGAGAGGTTATTGACCACGCCGGAGCATGATCAACCTGACAACGAGGGTCTGTTTCCTGCGAGCAAACGAAGAACAAGCAAGAAACTGAGATTGCAATCTGGATATTGCGAATATAAGATGAAAGCTTTATTGATCAAGGTGGGGTTCTGTGACGCCTTTGTCTGGTCGTTGAACACAAACGAAGTACGCGAAGTTGCAGCTATGGCAAACTTTTAATCTAAACAAAACCCAAAGTCTAAACGATGCCCTAAGGGCTGTATATATGGAGGAAGAGGGGGGGGGGGATTTCGTGGCCCTTGGTGGAGGGGTCCGAAATCAACCCTATATCTTGTTTCCCCACACATACGGACTCTAAAAATAGCCTATACTTATGTATTTCGAAATTACATGGGCCTGGCCCAATAATAAGGTGACGCAGCACCTAAAATAGCCTCGGGACGAAATTTATGAAGTGGCATCTTGTATATTTCGTCCAAGGCTTCATGCACACATTATGGTGGCTTCAAAGTCCTGAAATCATCACTTGTAACTCCGTTCTTGTTCCAATGTTCATCCTTCTCCAAGCTAGGCCCTTCATTTGTAAGCAAAACAAATGTATCCAATTTAGGCAGCATCATATTCTCATGAACATTAGAATCATTACCAAGAAACGAAAGTACCTGGTAATTTAGTTGGCGTGCACGAGCTCTAGTAATTGGTCCAGTATGTATAGCAGCAGGGGCTGTGGGTGTAACAATTGTATTGATGTCCTCATCACCCAGGCTCTTCAAAAAATATCGGGCCGACTGAGCCCTCAAATATCCAAGACGCAGGGCCGCCTTCTCTTGGCTGACTGTCCCACTGGCCGGCTGCTGGAAGGTAGCAAGGCTCTAAGAGCTCTCTCGAAGAGGGCCGACTCCTAGCAGCCGGCCACCAGAGTATCCGACTCCTAGCAGGCGGCCTGTCTCACACCCTCAAAGTTTGCACCCACGTAACAGCGATAAGACGGGGCGTGGCTACAGTGAAGCCTTCCACCCCCGAATCCTGGAGCAAGCGTGGCCACAACGCACCGTATGGGGCGGCCTCTTCCCGTTTGGCGCGGCACTGTTGCCACATTGACCATGACATCACCCACGACAGGCTGTCAGTATGGCCCGCAGGCAGCGGGCCCCTCCTGCCAGAGAGATACCAGAAGGCGGTCGAGCTTGACCAGTCGGCCTGAGGGGAGGCCGGCTCCCAGCAGTCAGCCCACCCCCACCCTGGAAGTTTGTGCACCATTAAGAAGATAAGATGGGGTAAGGCTACAGTGAAAGCCCGCTAGGCGGCGGCACTGTAGCCATGCTTACCCCGACAAAGCCATCGTCACCAAGAGCAAGGCCACAGTAACCAGCAGCCAACAAGACCCCCAGGCGGTGGGCCTAGCTTGTCGGCCAAGAGTCCGACAGCCGGTGAGACCCACCAGTCGGCGGGCCCCAGCAGCCGGCGAAGAAGCCGGCGACTACAGACACTGACGGCCTGGACCCACATCCAGCCGGATTACCATTGTACCCCTAGGGGGTAGGCCTATATAAACCCCCCAGGGCACCCATGCAAAGGGTTGATCTCTTAGAGTTTTAGACACCACAAAGAGAGAAAAGGAGAGCTAGCCTTGCCCTTCTTCTTCCTCTAGCTAAACAGCTCAAGGAGCCTCTTGTAGCTACTTGTTTTGATCTAATGATCATGCGGAGACCATGCAGAGCAGGACTAGGGGTGTTATCTCCTAGGAGAGCCCCGAACTTGGGTAAGATTCACCGGCATGCATGTCTTCGCCTTATCCTGTTTCCAGGCACCACCGATGTCTTACTAGCTCCCACAATGATAAGCCACCCGTTGGCATATGTCACACCTACCACCTGACAATAACATTAGAAGCGGAGTGCTAAATGCCTCTCGGTTGATGGTCCAGATTCGTTCCCTTGGCTTCGCTAAGGTGAAATCTGAAAAAGTGTTGTCTTCCTTTGCATCTCCATTGTCCATCACTATTCATCATGGTAGTAAGAAGTGTTGCCAAGATCTTGGCACAAATGTTGGTAAAACCCTGATGAATATGGAAATGCTCAAGTTCTTGAGAGCACACTCAGACACTGGGTTATCTCCTTCGTATCAATTGGAATGTGCCTCCTGTTTGCTGAGTTGTTTTATAACCGTAGTTTCCTTCCCGGTCTGAGAATGCCATTTCTTCGAACTCCTTCAAATGATCGTTTGTGTTTTGCCTTAGTCTGTTATAGAGAATTTCAATGATCTAGCTATGAAAAGTAATTCTTTTTTCCACTGAAGGGATAACTCTACGAGTCACCTTTCCTAAGGTGTCCCGTTTTGGAAATCATGGTAGTTACCTCCTTGCTACTTTGAAACCTTCGTCAAATTGTTTCTTCCGCCCTCCATGATGTGTGTTATGCCTCTCAGTTCAAGAGATGTTTCTACGTCTCATTCCGTGAGTTGAGCTTGTGATCATTAAGATGATCCATCCTTGTAGAGTTGTCTTTGTTTTCGTGTTGGATGAAGTTCTCGAAAGCAAAGACGTCAAGGTCAATTTGAGTCAATGAATCAACATTCTTATGAAGTGCAATCTGGATCGTGAAGTTTGTAATTAGCTTTGTGTCCCCTCTATCTTCTTACCTCACGTCTTGAATCTCAGGATAAGATTCTTGTTTAGTGGGGGTGAGTTGTCACAACCCCAGTTTAGGCCTTGCCTGTCTTTGCATAAGCCTCCACATCATGCTTAAATTTTATGAAACTTTCAAATGGGGGCTTATAAACCCTAGCAGCAAATGAAATTCAACTAGGGTCCAAATAAAATCATTTTCAATGAACCCAAAATGCCCTTTATAAATGTTCATCATTTTTGTCTTGGTCTAGAACCTCTGCCAACAATGGTGACACTTTTCTAGGACAACTTGGGTCACTGAGTTAAATCTTATGGTATTTGCATTTGAGCATTTAAATTCTGTAAATTATTTTAAGTGCCCAAATAATCATAAACTGAAATGTTTACTGTTGGAAATATTCCAAACAGTGACCTCAGTCAGTTGCATGATTTTTAAAAGTGCCTAGCCATTTTTACTAAATTTAGAAACAAATGTCAGAATTAGAAAAGAGAAAGAAATAGGAAAAGAACAGAGACTCACCTGGAACTTACCTGGCGCCCACCAAAGCCCAGTTGGCCACCCCATCCCACCAGGGGCAAGGTTGTCTTCAACCTTGCACCAATAGGACGCCGAGTGTGTGCTCTCCGCACGCGCGCCCTCCGAGCGCCATCTCCTGCCTCTCTGCCTGTCTCCTCGTCGCTCTAAGGATGCCACGCAACCCCCCTCTATCCCCTCTCACTTTTCCCTCTCTCCCTGGACCTCCTCCCCTCCTCTATCTCTTGGCCCAAGCGCGACCGAGAACCGCCGTCGCCACCGCTCATCACAGTCGTAGCCACCACCGTCATTCCGCCCCACCAGAGTGACCAAAGGCTCCGCCTCGACGCCCTCGCCCTCTCCATCGAGCTACACTTCGCCGGGAGACCTGCTCCGCCGTCACTGCCGTCTTCTTTAACCTCGGGCATCCGAGATGCTGCCGGTCGATTCGTCTGCCCCAGGTCGTCCACGAGCAAGCCGAGCCCCTCCTCGTGTTCACTGTGAGCTCCTCCATCGACTACCCCTCTTCCCCGGCCTCTCCATGGTCCCTAGCTGCGGCTCCACCTCCGGCCGAAGCTCTACTCTGCCATGGCCGCAGCCCGCATGCTCCCTGTGCCCTGCTCGTTGCCCCCGTGCAACAAGTGTGCTCTAGAGCGCCTCTCCTCATCGCTGCCTTGCTCAGATCCCTCGCCCGTGAGCTCTAGCCGCAATGCCGCACCTCATCAAGCCCCGCCGCCAATAAAGCTCGTCACCGGCCACTTTCCAGCCACCATGGCACCACCCGTCACCACCACTAGAAGCGTCACAATGCCAGGAACCCATAGAGCCCTCCCACGCACCAAACCATCGCCGGAGTAGTGATTCCGGCGTGCCTCCGCCGTCTGTTGAGGTCGCCGGCGGCTAGTCCATGGCCACGCTGATGTGGCTGGCTTAATTAGCCACTAATGAGCACCCCGTACCACTAACAACCTTCCCCCACAGCCTAACTAACCGGCTAACTAAACTAGATTAAGTTTAACCTAATTCAACTGGACCCACACGTCAGTTTTGACCATGCTAACGTGGCCGTTGACCACCTGTCTGTGACCCTAAACATCACTCGGTCACTGACCAGTGGACCCCACCGGCCAGGTTCGACCCGGGGCAGCCCTGTTGACCTTGCTGACATCACCCTGACGCACTACTGATGCAATAAGTGATTTTCAGGATTAAAAATAATCTAGGAAATTCCAAAAAATAGTTAAAACTTCTAAAATTCATATAAGTTCAACCGTAACTCGGAATGAAATAAGTTATATATGAAAGATGATCAGAAAAATCCAATCTATCCATCTGTACCATTTTCATGCATGTTGGAACAAATTATAGTTGCTGAATTGGAGAAAAAAATAAAGTGTATTTGAGTATCCACATATGGAGTTTGAATTTGAATCTTGGATTCAAACCAACTTCATTTAACCTGTTGCTAGTTGCATTAGCTCAAAGCATAGCATAATGACATGTCATGATCATGCATCATATTGTGCACTGCATTGATTGTGTTTCTTCTTTGTTTGCCGGTGTTTGTCCCCTCTCAATAGACGTGTTTCGACGATGAGTTCGATGACACTGATGAAGAGCTATACTATCTTCAGAAGTGCCAGGCAAGCAAAACCCCCTTGTTCATTCCGATACAATCCCACTCTCTCGCCCCTCCTCTCTTTTACTACATTAGGACAACAACGATTCATCTGTTACATGCTGCGGTAGTTGAACCCCTTTCCTCTGCTTGACCTGTCATTGCCACAGTAAATAGATGAAACCCACTAGCATGGTTAGGAGTTGTTTGAGCCCTGATGTGCCTACTCATTCATGCTTGTTTGTCATGCCTGCTACTGCTTAGAGTTGAGTCAGGTCTGATTCATCGGGAATGAATTGGAATGGTGATGAACATGTCCTACTGTGTGTGAGCTGAGTGTGTGAACATGATTTGGTAAAGGTAGCGGTGAGAGGCCATGTAGGAGTACATGGTGGGTTGTCTCATTGAAACCGTCCTCAGGAACTGACTTCTGTGTCTGTGATCCAAGACAGTTACTACCACACATTGGGTTCCGGTAACTCGACCCCTCTCGACTTATTAATCAACTCGATCTCTGTCCAGGAGTTGCAACTAGTTTCTGGTGTTTGTAGGTTGTGTTAGTCGTCTACCAAGTGGCACCCAGTACAGGTGGGCTTGGGTCAGAATAGGCACCATGGCCGGGTATGCCATGTGTCGCCCGTTTGTTGGGCTTGGAACCCTGTACACATTGTTTGGGGCCGTGAGCGACACCCCAGCCAGATCTCCTTGTGGATGGAACCCGGATAGGCGATAAACCTGGACTAGAGTCTTGCGTGGTTAGTCAGGTCATGGCCAACACCCTCGCCAGGCTTCCGCTTGAAGGTTACCGAGACACATGACGTGTACATGGCGGTAAGTGGCGAGAGCGTGTGTGAAGAAGTACACCCTTGCAGGGTTAACATGATCTGTTCGAATAGCCGCGTCCGCATTAAAGCACTACTGGAAACAACTTCTTTGCCGTCCGCCATGGCAGACAACAAATGCATAGATCCCGAGCGGCAAACATCTTTGCCGTCCGCCAGCAGACGGCAAAATGTCCGTCTGAACAGGTGCCAACAAAGGCCTTCTTTGTCGTCCACTTCCTAGAAACGGACGACAAAGGATTGTGCCATCCGCCGTCTGAGGCCAGCAGGTGGCAAAGAGAACAGACTGCAGTGGGGTGGCGTCAGAGCTGTTAGGGCGTGAAGGGCGCTCTTTGACGTCCGCCAGTAGACGAGAAAGATTGAAAGACGACAAAGATTGAAAGGTGTTTGTCGTCCGCTAGCAGACGACAAAGAGCTCAGTTAGGCCAGCATTGGGAAGCTGCCATGTGGCCAGCTATGCCGTCCGCCAGCAAACGGCAAAGATTCTAAGGTCTTTGCTGTCCGCGAGCAGACGACATAGCTGACAAAATAGGAAGCCAGTGTTCCCAATGTCTACAGGAAGCTACCACGTGTACTCTTTGCCGTCTGCTAGCAGATGGCAAAGAGGCTATATATCCCCTGTTGTCATTTATATCCATTTAATTTCACTGGAATTCGCACACAGATATACATATTTTTTTCATAGGCACAGCAGACATATGATCTATGCAACACATAGCTCCATCCATGACAACATATATACAACATAAGAAAAAAAGTTTCATCCATACATCTTACACTACTATCACAATGTTCATCCAACACATTGTTCCATGCATCCATATAACAAGTTCCACATTATTCTTCGATAAAACAAAAAGAATAACAGAGAAACAGGCACTCCATCCATGCAAGCATCCATACAGTAAATTAAATCTGCAAAATGGGAAACAAGAAATTTAGAAGAAGAAGAGGAAGAAAACTAGAAGAAGAAGAAGAACTTCTTCTTCTTCTTCTTCTTCTTGTTCTTCTTTTCTTCCTATTCCTTCTTTTCTTCCTCTTCCTTGATTTTCTTCATCTTATTATGTCATTTGTGGACTAAATAGGCTAAATTATGTCATAAATGGACTAAATAGGCTAAATAAGAAGAAAACTGCCATTTTTAGCTAACGTAGCAAATTATGCCATTTTTTACCTAACTAAGCTTATTGTGTCATTTTAGAGGACAACAAGCTAAGTATATGACATTTATGAGGTTAGCAAGGTTATGATGCCATTTACAAATAAAAACAAGTAAGAGAAGGAAAAGAAGAAGAAGAAGAAGAAGTTCCTTCTTCTTCTTTTCTTCCTATTCATTCTTTCCTTCCTCTTCCTTGATTTTCTTCATCTTATTATGTCATTTGTGGACTAAATAGGTTAAATTATGTCATAAATGGACTAAATAGGCTCAATAAGAAGAAAAATACCATTTTTGAGCTAACATGGCAAATTATGCCATTTTTAACCTAACTAAGCTTATTGTGTCATTCTAGAGGACAACAAGCTAAGTACATGACATTTATGAGGTTAGCAAGGTTATGATGCCATTTACGAATAAAAACAAGTAAGAGGAGGAAAAGAAGAAGAAGAAGAAGAAGAAGAAGAAGAAGAAGAACTTCTTCTTCTTCTTCTTCTTCTTCTTTTCTTCCTATTCCTTCTTTCCTTCCTCTTCCTTGATTTTCTTCATCTTATTATGTCATTTGTGGACTAAATAAGCTAAATTATGTCATAAATGGACTAAACAGGCTAAATAAGAAGAAAAATGCCGTTATCACGGAGGTGTAGGAAAGGTCAAGGTTGCGCCATTGGCAGACGTAGGTGAAGGACTGGTCGGGGTTCCGGCATTGGCAGACGCGGAAGGATTGGTCGATGCTTGTCGGGAGCCATGCTGAACCAAAGATCATTTCCAATAATGTCTTGTTAGCATGATGCAAACTAAAATGTGAATAGTAGTAACTAAGGACTATTCAAATCAAACTCACCGTGCCTGCCGGAGCAATCTGGGGCATTGGCGGAGGGGCCTGACTGTATTTCTCGCACATGGTCTGCAAATTTGGTTCTCACGAGTCAGTCATATTAGTTAGTAATGCGAACATCACGTGCATGATTGGGCTAATATGCACAAGAAACATACCACGATGAGCTCGTATAGGGCCCGATGAGACGCCTCGTTCCGGTTCCTCTCCTCCTCCAACAGCTTAGCCATCTTCTCCTCCCTCTCCCTCTCCCTCTCTGCCACCTCCCTTTTTGCCTCCTCCAAAAGCGGATGGGTCTTCAATCTCTCTTTCTCAACCGCTGCCTGCAACACAGCACTCCTCGTTAGCATTGTAATCATTAACGGACGCACACACAATGTAATGGAGGAAAGGTCAGAGAGTCCGTATAAATAACCGCCAAGGCGAGCTCTGCGGGCCGTGCACGAGGCGTTATCTCAGGATCAGAGCTACTTAGGCGCTTCTTGATCTGCGGGAGAGTCTTAGGACAACGTATCAGTCCATCACTAATGGCTTGAGAGCCATGGGACCTCCCGCCACTAGATATCATCACCAGCTCTGTATCAAAAGGATCCTGGCTCGGGTTAAAGTCCTCCCCTTTCCTCGTCTTCCCCTCGTCTATGTACTTCACAAGCTTGTGGTGGGAGGAGATGTTGGTGAAGTTCTCTAGATGATCTAGGTCAAACTCCGTGAATGCCTTGGCCGTCTTGTACTGGGCCATATGGGCCATGCCATAGAGGTCGAACAGAGTAGGCACAAGCTTCTTGTGGTACTGCGCCCGAGAGAGAAGAACAAAATATTAGTTAATTAGGGCTCAAGCTAGCATTAAGAATGATATTACTATGTAAATAGGTCATTTTGGAGCTAAGAAAGGTTATTATGTCATTTTTTAGGAAAATAAGCTAAGTTTAGGTCATTTTGGAGCTAAGAAAGATTATTATGCCATTTTTGACCAAGTATGCTGATTATGTCATTACTAAGCTATCCAAGGTAGCTAGTTATGCTATTTTTTAGCTAACTATAACATATTTAGGCATTCTATAGAGCTATCTAAGGTTATTATGTCATTTTAGAGCTAATTATGTCATGAATGAACTAGCTAAGATTAGTTTAGGTCGTTATTGAGCTATCGAAGGTAGTTATGCCATTTTTTAACTAACTAAAGCATATTAAGTCATTTTATAGAGCTATCTAAAGGTTATTATGTCATTTTAGAGCTAAATATGTCATAAATGAACTATCCAAGGTAGTTATGCCTTTTTTTAACTAACTAAGCATACTAAGTCATTTTGGAAAGGATAAATGCTACCATGAAGAATGAAATTGCATGAATCATGTAGCAAACCACATACCCAGTTATCCCCGTACTCATACATGTTGGAGCTCCCTTGATGGTGTGGCACACCTTCCATTTGGTCGCTCTTATCCTTGGCCCTTTAGTGTTCGAGCCGCCATTAAGGAGAGCACCACGCATCCACCAACGCCTCCCAACAGTCCATCTTATCGACACACCATCTCGGGGGCACCTAAGTGAGTCAAGATAAATTTCAATGCTACAAATAAAATCAAGAAAACTAAGTTCAAGGCCTTAAGAATAGGTATAATTACCGCCAAGTACTTCTCCCTACTCAGAAACTTGCTGCGACACTTCTTCTTGGCCCTCCTAATACCCTGCGAGGCGTAGTAGTCTACAATGGCATGCACCCGAGCCTCGTGCCGTAAGTTCTGAAGTAGGCGCTTGCACTCGGCTTCGACAACCATAGCCGCGGCCTCCTGTTCTCCCTCTGAAACCCTGTAGAAGGTCTACAATCAAAGAAGACAACAATGATTAGTACAATCACTAGCTAGGTAATGTTCATTTTTAATTCTCTAAAGGAGAAATTACCCAAAATCCACGGAACACAATGTCGGCCACCGTCTCACACGCGTCACTGGCGACCATCTCCTCTGGAGGGGCTGGGGCAACAGAGTACAACTCCCAGCCCAGTGATAGCTATGGAACCTGACCCTCACCGGGGATCGTGACCCACCCAGTGAAGTGCTGCTGGCAAAGCATGCCAAGGACCTGGTTGGGCCTGCGGACACCACGGTCACGGGGGTATACCCATCCCCTGCAGTATGACAAGGCCAACGCATTAGATATTAATTTGAAGGAACATGAAGGCAAAAGGTTAAAATATAGTAAATGCACTTACTTCAACCCTTTAGGCGCAATCAACCACCTCTGGTCGGGGGTCATCGGCACGGGCGGGAGCTTTGTACAGCCACGCTTGTAGACCTTCGTGCCCTTCTCAGCCAGCCCGTGGTCGCTGTAGCTATCATCTGAAAAGAGTGTCCTCGCTACCATCCACCGGGCCACTAGCCTCCGGTATCTCGTGGGAAGAAGACGGCAGGACCGGAGTCTCGTGGGATGAAGACGGCAGGACCGGAGTCTTGTGGGAAGAAGACAGCGGGACCGGAGTCTTCTGGGACGAAGACCCCGTGACCGAAGTCTTCTGGGACAAAGACTCTAGGACCGGACTCAAGTGGGGCGAAGGATCGGCGACCCGAGTCTGGTGGGGCGAAGGATCAGCGACCGGATGCTCATCAGTCCGATACGGGTCCACGTCAGACGAAGCAATCCTGTGGTTGGGTGAATAAGCTGAGGGTGGTGGCGAGGAAGGCATAGCAGCCTTCCTACCTCTCCCGCTGCCACGTCCACCTCTACCAGCCTTCTTCGTCCTCCCCCGACCTCTCCCAGCTGAAGTAGAAGCGCCCACCGCAGTTGTCTGCATGCTATCTAGCAGCGCTCTCCGGAGGGGATGGGGTGCAATAATGGAACCACCCCTCACAGTAGCGCTCGCAGGAGGCTCGGGGCGCTCTAGACCCTTGCCCACCATCCTGTCAACACCTGCAATGACAAAAAGTAAACGAAATTAGTACAACATAAAAAAATTGGATACCTGACATGAACATAATAATATGTATATAATTTAAGTATATCATCATCATGAACATAATAAAAATACACCCGATCAACACAAACATATATGATGTTTTTGTATCATCATCATGTCCGGGGTCGATCGGGGTGTCAGGGTGTCGGGGTCGGGGTGTGCTGTCAGGGTGTCGGGGTGGTGTCAGGGTGTCGGGTGTAGGGGTTGGGGTGGGGGGTCGGGGTGTCGATTGTCGCGGTCTCAGGGTGTTGGGGTGTCGAGGCCGGGGTGTCGGTGGTCGCGGTCGGGGTCGGG
>NC_041383.1:350688487-350719334 GCF_002162155.2 Triticum dicoccoides | reverse complement strand
AACAGCAACAACAGCAGCAGCAGCAACAACAACAACAACAACAACAACAACAACAACAACAACAACAACAACAACAACAACAACAACAACAACAACAACAACAACAACAACAACAACAACAACAACAACAACAACAACAACAACAACAACAACAACAAACAACAACAACAACAACAACAACAACAACAACAACAACAACAACAACATTGCTGACTCCTTTCCACCAGACGTGCCACCGAATTACCACCTATTCGAGGAATTGAGCATCAGATTGACTTAATTCCTGGTGCATCACTACCCAACCATGCACCATACCATACTAATACAGAGGAGACAAAGGAGATTATGCGTCAAGTACGGGAGCTGCTCGAAAAGGTTATATACTGAAAGTGATAGTTATCTCCTAGATGGGGGTGAATAGGCGATTTTTATGAAAGTCTTCAAAACAGGAGGTCTCTGAAGACGAACTATTAATGTGAACCTAAATGATATGCAGTGGAAGATAAACTACACTAGACAAGCCATAGTCAAGTAAGCTATGTAGCGAAAGTACGAAGACTAATAGCAGCTAGGTATAATGGATCGGAATGGAAGACAGTATGAAGCCGAACAAGTAATAGTCTTCCCCCAGTGAAGTCAAACTGATCAGGCAAGGGAGCAATGACTTCACGAAGACAAACTAAAATTGAAAGGAGGTAGGGGATAGAATCAGTAGCTTGGTGAAGACAAGGATTTGCTAGACCAGTTCTAGTTGCTGTTACAACTATACATCTGGATAGGGAGGCTGAGATTGAACTCAGAAGACTGTATCTTCACCTTATTCCCCTTGAGCTAAGGACTCCCAGTCCTCGCCCAATCACTCTGGTAAGTCTTCAAGGTAGACTTCCAATCCTTCGCAAACTGCGTTCATTGGCGATCGACAATGACTCTTGGATCCTCAGAATGTGACGCCTAACCGGCTGGAGGATGCACAGTCCTCAAGTGTATCAAGGCTTCAGGTCACACAGACAGAAAGACTTAAGCGATGCCTAACACTCTTTGGCTCTAGGTTTTTTGGGTTTGTCCTTGCAAGGATCTCTCTCTCAAAGGCTTCGGAGGTGGGTTGCTCTCAAACAACAAAAGTCATGCACTAACTCTGAGCAGCCACCAATTCATGGTGTAGGGGGTGGGCTATTTATAGTCAAGATGCAACCCGACATGATATGTCCGAACTGACCCTAGGTCATTATAACCCACAAGTATAGGGGATCGTTTGTATCCTACTTTGATAAATAAGAGTGTCGAACCCAACGAGGAGCTAAAGGCAGAACAAATATTCCCTCAAGTTCTATCGACCACTGATACAACTCTACGCACACTTGACGTTTGCTTTACCTAGAACAAGTATGAAACTATTTTGAAAGAATAAAACAAAGAGTACTTTGCAAGAATAAAACAACGAATAAATTGCAAGGTTATAAAAGTGGATAGATTTTGTCAACAAGAAAGTCATTTGTCCATAGGGAATCGATAAAAAGTACCGGTGTTGACGCTCAAAAGTGGCACGGTTATAAAGGGTAGCTTGAAGCTATGTCAAGATTAATTCAAACTTATTGTTGAAAGTCACCATGAGATGGCTCTCTTCGAGAAGATCAAGGTATATATGAAGATGGTCTAAAATGGAGCTTGGATGCAAAAGTTATGACAAGTTTAGAGATGCTCATGTTGACACCAGACTAAAGAATGGCATGAAACCTAACTAAGATGACCCCTTATGGAAAAAGTTACAACAGAAAAGTTCTTCGTCTCGTCGAAACAGACGATTTGGGTATAAAGATCATCCCCATTTGATGTAGTATGCAGAAGTTACAGGTAAAACCGTGCGCTGCAGCAATGTTTGGCCGGATCATCCGGGCCGGGGTCTGGATCATCCGGGTAATTGGAGCATCAAGGCACCAGAAGGCTAGGTGCGGAAGCCGGATGATCTGGGTCCAGTCCTGGATGATCCGGATGGAGGCCGGACAGTCCGGGTAGAAGTCCGGACGTCCGGGCAGTTTTTTCTGCTGCAGATGTTAGAAAACAGCCCGAAACTCCCTCAAGATGGCCTCAGATCGAAAAGTGTTCAACATGAAAGTTGTGCGTCTCGTCGAGCGATTGATTTTGAAATAAAATTCGTCCAAATCCGAGGTTGTATGTGGATTATATAGCCAAAACAGTGAGCTGTTGTCAAAAAACTGGGCTAGGTCGGATCATTCGGGCCTAGAGCCGGACATCCGGGCCGGAGGTCGTGAGAAGTCCAAGTTTGATGATTTGGACGGCAAGGCAAGTACTTTTCTTGTATGGGAAGTCCATCCGACTTTTATATAGATAAGAGGTGACGGGCGATTAAACAACAACACACAATCGAACAAATCTATCTACATCTTTTACCTTTACTTTTCCTTCTCCCTTGTTCTTCTTCCTCCTTGTTCTTCATTCATTGTTCTTTCGCAAGGCGACGAATCTCGAGGCCCTAGGGGCGGTCAGGCCGACCTAGGGCAGCCCATAGCCGCCGCGCGCCCTGACAGGGTCCCTCCCGGGCGTGTGGGGTTTTGGGTCTACAAAAGTGTCCGCCGGATTGTCTTGCATACCGCGCTTCCGGTGGGTCTCCTTCGACATGAGCTGCGGTACATCACCCCCGGTGTCAAGGGTACACGGTGACATGTTCGTGTGCGAACAACCGGTAATCATTCTTGTAATTCTATATGAGTGAGAGCCATGAGCTAACACACTTTCACTACTTGGATCATATGCACTTATGATTGGAACTCTAGCAAGCATCCGCAACTACTAAAGATCATTAAGGTCGTGAAACCCAACAATGGAATTAAGTATCAAGTCCTCTTTATCCCGTACGCAACAACCCACCTACTCGGGTTTAAGCTTCTGTCACTCTCGCAACCCACCATAAGCAAATCATGAACGTATTGCAACACCCTATAGCGGGGATCCCTCACGTTTGCGCGAGACGGAGGGCACCGTAGGACAACACCATAAATAAAATATACAATCATACCAACCAAGATCACGATTAACCCATAGGACAAAACGGACCTACTCAAACATCATAGGATAACCATAGATCATTGGGAAATAATATATGGAGTTGAGCACCATGTTTAAGTAGATATTACAAAGGGTAGAAGGGGTGTTACACCGCTGCATAGAGGGGGAGAGAGTTGGTGTTGACGGTAGCAAGATTGTTGATGTAGATCATCGTCCCGATCCTTGCCCCGGCGGCACTCCGGCGCCACCGGGAGAGAGGGGGAGAGAGCCCCCCTCCTTCTTCTTCTTCCTTGGACTTCCCCCTAGATGGAAGGAGAGTTCCCCCTCTGGTCCATGACCTCCATGGCGGCGGAGGGGCAGGATCCCCTCCGAGATTGGATCTCCCTCTCTGTTCTCTTCTGTTTTGAGCTCCCCAGATCTGGCCCTTCACGTTTTCTTAAATTCCCGAAGATCCATAACTCCGATTGCGCTGAAATTTTTACATGATTTTTAACCATAAATTATCTTTCTTGTGCCATAAGAAAGGCTCCAACTGACGTTCAAGGTGGGCACAATACACCAGGCCACGCCTGGGGTCTGTGGCGTGCCCTAGTGGGTTGTGGGCTCTGTGGGCCCCCGTTTGCGTTGATTCCACCTCCCAAAAATCACATAAATTCCAAAATAATTCTCCGTAAATTTCATTGCATTTGGACTTCTTATGATATGGATTTTCTGCGATACAAAAAACATGCAAAAAACAGGAACTAGAACTGGGCACTAGATCAATTTGTTAGTCCAATAAATGATATAAAAAGTTGCCAAAAGTATGTGAAAGTTGTATAATATTGGCATGAAACAATCAAAAATTATAGATACGACGGAGACGTATTAGCATCCCCAAGCTTAATTCCTGTTCGTCGTCGAGTAGGTAAATGATAAAAAAGATAATATTTGATGTGGAATGCTACCTAGCATAAACTTGATCATAAATCTAATCATGGCATGAATATTAAGACATCGGTGATTCAAAGCAATAGTCTATAATTTGACATAAAGAGATCAATACTCAGGCATCCCAACAAACAATCATGTCTTTCAAAATATCAACGCTAAAGAAATCTATCCCTACAAATCATATAATCGTGTCATGCTCTGTCTTCTTAACACAAAGTATTTATCATGCACAACCCTGATGACAAGCCGAGCAATTGGTTCATACTTTTTAACACGCTTCAACTTTTTCAACCCTCACACAATACATGAGCGCAAGCCATGGATATAGCACTACGGGTGGAATAGAGTAGGATGATAGGGGTAGATATAGAGAAGAAAAAAGTAAGAAAGTCTCAGATCGACGCGACTAACCAACGGGCTATGGAGATGCCCATCAATCGATATCAATGCGAGGAGTAGGGATCACCATGCAATGAATGCACTAAGAGCTATAAGTGTATGAAAGCTCAACATTAAAACTAAGTGGGTGTGCATCTAATCCTATAATGGAAAATTCCCACTAGTATATGAAAGTGACAACACAGGAGACTCTTCATATGAAAAACATGGTGCTACTTTGAAGCACAAGTGTGGTAAAAGATAGTAACAATGCCCCTTCTCTCTTTTTTCTATTTTTTCTATTTTTTTTCTTTCTTTTTTTCTCTTTTTTTCTTTTTATTTTTTATTTTTTATTTTTTTTATTTTTTTATTTTTTTCCTCTCATTGTCCGAAGTCTCATCCCGACTTGTGGGGGAATTATAGTCTCCATCATCCTTTCCTCACTGGGCACTGCTCTAAAAATGAATAATGATGATCATCACACTTCTATTTACTTATAAATCAAAAGAAACAAAAATTACAACTCGATACCTATAACAAAATATGACTCTATATGAATGCCTCTGGCATTGTACTATGATGTGCAATGATCTAGCGTAACATGCATAAAAAATGATGCATGGTGGCTGAGCCACAACTACTATGTCAACTATATGATCATGCAAAGCAATATGACAATGAATGCTCAAGTTATCAAAACGGAAGCGGTGGAAGTCGCATGGCAATATATCTCGGAATGGCTATGGAAAGGCCATAATAGGTAGGTATGGTGACTGTTTTGAGGAAGATATAATAAGGCTTATGTGTAATAGACCGTATCATATCACGGGTTTTGTATGCACTGGCGAAGTTTGCACCGACTCTTGAGGTGAGAAAGGGCAATGCATGGTATCGAAGAGGCTAGCAAATTGCAAAAAGGTAAGAGTATGTATAATCCATGGACTCACATTAGTCATAAAGAACTCATATACCTATTGCAAAAGTTTATTAGCCCTCGAAGCAAAGTACTACTACGCATGCCCCTAGGGGATAGATTGGTAGGAAAAGACCATCGCTCGTCCCCGACCACCACTCATAAGGAAGACAATCAATAATAAATCATGCTCCAACTTCATAGCATAACTAGAGACTATACATGCATACTTCGGGAATCACAAACCTTAACACCAATATTCTTACAAACCACAATCATTTACTAGTACCTCCCACATATTCCATCTCTATATCGCAAAACTATTGCAAGGAATCAAACATATCATATTTAGTGATCCATAAGTTTATGAAGGATTTCATGACTAACCATGCAATTGACCAATTCATGTTGACTCTCTAAATAGATATAAGTGAAGCATGAGAGTTTAATTCTTTCTACAAAAGACCACGCTCTAACACGTATAAGTGAAGCAAAAGAGCATTCTACAAATAACAATTTTCTATGTGAAGAGAAACATGCAATCCAAACTTCAAATGATATAAGTGAAGCACATGAAGCATTCTTAAAGACATACTCAAAAGATATAAGTGAAGTTCAATGAGAATTCTATAAATCAACCATGGACTATCTCATACCAGCATGGTGCATAAAAGAAAAATGAAAACCAAACACAAAAGACACTCCAAGATTTGCACATATCACATGAACGAAACGAAGACGAAAACATACTGATAGTTGTTGAAGAAAGATTGGATGCCTTCCGGGGCATCCCCAAGCTTAGACACTTGAGTCTCCTTGAATATTTACTTGGGGTGCCTTGGGCATCCCAAAGCTTGAGCTCTTGCCTCTCCTCCTTCTCCACATATCGAGACCTCCTTGATCTTTGATCACTTCATCCACACAAAATTCAATAGAAAGCCCCGTAAGATCCGTTAGTATAATAAAGCAAATCAATATTCTAAGTACTGTTGGAAACCAATTCACATTTTGTTTTTGCATTGTAGATACTGTAATATAACTTTTCCATGGCTCATACCACCGATAAAAATCGATAGTTTCATCAAAACAAGCAAAGCAATGCATCAAAAAACAGAATATGTCTTAAACAGGACAGTCTGTAGCAATTTGAACATTTACCATACTTCTAGTACTCCAAAAATTCTGAAATATTAGGACGAATTAAAAGTTTGTATACAGAGACTGTGCAAAAAGTTTCAGAAATGTTTCACTTTCCAGTAAAAAAAATGAAAATTCATGCGCTACACCCAAAGTTTATGTTTCTGCACCGCACATACCAACAAGCAATCTACCCATCCTAAAGGCAAATCTTGGCACATTATTTTTATAATATAATGGATTTCTACAAGGGGATAATTATTTTTGTGAGAATCTTCATGAAAAATTCTACATTGTTTCCATGAGCATGAACACAAGTGTTCAAGGTCGACCCTCACTTCTCAAATGCATAACTTTGAATCGCTTCTCTTTTGTGAAAAGTTTTAGGTTCCCCTCTATACTTTTTTGTTTTTAAACCTTATAAAAGCACTCAACAGAATTAAATGACTCTCTAAAACTTCCGGGTTGTCTCCCTGGCAGCGCTTTCTTTAAAGCCATTAAGCTAGGCATAAAGTGCTCAAGTAATGGATCCACCCGGATCCCAAGGTATATCAAAGCTAGTTTTAATTAAAAATGATTTGGCATTTAGTAGTGAGCACAAAGCAATATTTATCATGCAATGACGAAGTCTAACTCTCTTCCTATGCATCAACATGTCATACAAGAACAATTCATGCACATTAAGTAAAGGCCAATAGATAACATAAGCAGTATCTTACAAATTTATCGTGTTGGAAACATAAAGAGGTGGAGATGTAGTTCCTCTTTCATAATAATTGCAAGTTGGAGTAGCAAGCACATGCATATTACATTCATCAAAATTATCATGTGCAATGGTAGAATGCAACCCAACAATGTAATCCTTAACAAGTGCAAACTTCTCCGATATATTGTAGTTTGGAGAATTCAAAAAGATAATAGGACTATCATGCGTGGGTGCAATAGCAACAATTTCATTCTTAACATAAGGAACAATAGCAAGTTCATCTCCATAAGCATAAATCATATTGGCATCTTGGCCACAAACAAAGCAAGCATCATCAAAAAGGGATATTTCAAACGAATCAACGGGACCATAGCAATTATCATAGCATTAATCCTTCGGTAAGAATGAAGGGACGTTAAACAATGTATGAGTTGAAGAGTTACTCTCATTAGAAGGTGGGCACGGGTGATCAATCTTCTCTTCCTCCTTTTGTTCTTTCCTCTCCTCCTCATCTTTTTAATCCAATGGGCTCACAGTTTCATCAATTCTTTCTTCCATAGACTCCTACAAAATATTAGTCTCTTCTTGGATAGCGGAGACTTTCTCAATAAACGCATCAATATCGGAATTGTATTTATAATTATCATAGCAATATTTAAGGATAGCAAAAATCTTAGGTCTATAAACTGAATCATCAAAATCTTCAAACTTTTCGAACAAAGATTCAATTTCATAAGCACCCTTAAAAGCAACAAATTCTTCTATTCATTCCACATAGTAGTAACCATATATACCATTAGCATAAGAAGCTAAGGTTTCATTATCGTTAAATTTGCATGAAGGTGTGGAGCATTCATCCTAGAGCAACAAGTAAAATCATATCTCTGGCATAAATTCCAAGCATACCAGTGCAACATATCAATTTGATCCCACAACAGTTTCCCTTTTTGTGTCAAGCGATAATCCCTAAAGTATTCACGTTGATCCAACATGTCTCCCATGATCATGTTGAATGGGGTTTTCTCAGGATTATCAAAGTAGTGCATAATATTTTCCACATAACAATCATCGAGGGTTTTAGGAGGTTCCCCATCTCCATGAGTAGCAAGTACCACTAATTTTTTTTGTGTTTCATGTTCCATATCCATAACTAAAGAAAGAGAATAACTTAGAACATGAAATAAAAACTACTTAGTGATAAGCAAACAAGCACACACGAGAATATTCACCCCACACTATTGCTCCTCGGCAATGGCGCTAGAAAAAGGTCTTGATAACTCACAAACATAGGGGATCATTTGTAGCCTTCTTCGATAAATAAGAGTGTCGAACCCAACGAGGAGCTAAAGGCAATAATAAAACTACGAATAAATTGCAAGGTTATAAAAGCGGATAGCTTTTGTCAACAAGAAAGTCATTTGTCCCTAGGCAATCGATAACAAGTACCGGTAATCATTCTTGTAATTCTATATGAGGGAGAGGCATGAGCTAACATACTTTCTCTACTTGGATCATATGCACTTATGATTGGAACTCTAGCAAGCACCCGCAACTACTAAAGATCATTAAGGTCGTGAAACCTAACCATGGCATTAAGTATCAAGTCATCTTTATCCCATACGCAACAACCCACCTACTCGGGATTAAGCTTCTGTCGCTCTCGCAACCCACCATAAGCGAATCATGAACGTATTGCAACACCCTACAGCGGGGATCCCTCACGTTTGCTCAACACGGAGGGCACTGTAGGATAGCACCATAAAAAAATATACAATCATACCATCCAAGATCACGATTAATCCATAGGACAAAACAGATCTACTCAAACATCATAGGATAACCATAGATCATTGGGAAATAATATATTGAGTTGAGCACTAGGTTTAAGTAGAGATTACAACGAGGAGAAGGGGTGTTACACCGCTGCATAGGGGGGGCAGAGAGTTGGTGTTGAAGGTAGCAAGATTATTGATGTAGATCGCCATCCCAATCCTTGCCCCGGTGGCACTCCGGCGCCACCGGGAGAGAGGGGGAGAGAGCCCCCTCCTTCTTCTTCTTCCTTGGCCTCCCCCCTAGATGGGAGGAGAGTTCCCCCTCTGATCCATGGCCTCCATGGCGGCGGAGGGGCAGGAGCCCCTCCGAGATTGGATCTCCCTCTCTGTTCTCTTCTGTTTCGCGCTCCCCAGATCCGTCCCTTCACGGTTTCTTAAATTCACGGAGATCCGTAACTCCGATTGCGCTAAAAATTTTACACGATTTTTTTCCATAAACTATCTTTCTTGTGCCAGAAGAAGGGCTCCAACCGATGTTCGAGGAGGGCACAATACACCAGGGCATGACTGGGGCCTGTGGCGCACCCTGGTGGGTTGTGGGCTCTATGGGCCCTTGTTTGCATTGATACCACCTCCCAAAAATCACATAAGTTCCAAAATAATTCTCCGTAAATTTTCATCGCGTTTGGACATCGTTTGATATGGAATTTCTGCGATACAAAAAACATGCAAAAAACAAGAACTGGCACTAGGCACTGGATCAATAGGTTAGTCCAATAAATCTTATAAAAATTTGCCAAAAGTATGTGAAAGTTGTATAATATTGGCATGAGATAATCAAAATTTACAGATACGACAGAGACGTATCAGGTCACTAACGAACAGATACGTGTGCAATGGTCGGATTCAAACACACGTGGCAGCTTGGCTTGGGCTACAAGCAAAGTTGACTCATCCAACTCTGAATAAGATTTTCTCTCATTGCCTTCGCTCAAAGACATAGGATTTTGGTTGAGCATCACTCCATTCATCTGACTTTGTTCACTTGGACCCCACTTAACAGTACGGTGGTTCCTATGACTCAAGAAACAAGAAAAGGAAACTACAAAAGAAACTATGTCTTCACACTCCATAGTCTTAAAGTGAAAGTCTTCACAGGTCATTATCTTCAAGGTGAATGTCTTCACGAACCACCATTGTCTTCAATGTCTTTATACATTTTTAGGGTCATCTCTGGTAGGTAAACCGAATCAATGAGGGACTACTACCTATGTTATCCTGCAATTCTCACAAACACATTAGTCCCTCAACCATGTTTGTTATCAATACTCCAAAACCAACTGGAGGTGGCACCAGATGCAGTTACAATCTCCCCCTTTTTGGTGATTGATGACAAACTGGTTGAAGTTTTCAACGGGGATAAAAGTATGTGAAAATTTAAGTACATCTCCCCCTGAAGATGTGCATATAAGTAGTTTGCCTTTAACTGCAAATGCACATGGCATGTTTTGCTTTGTGGAGATCTTCTTCAACCATGAAGACAATTCATCATGTATATATAAAAGTAATGAAGATAATGACATGCATAATGAAAAATTGGCGTCTGCAGAATGACTTCATGCGGGATTTATCATCGCATCGTAAGGTAGCAGCAAAAGTGGTAGACGGCCATCAAGTTTAAGTGTTACAACTAAAAAACCATAAGAACTTAGCAAAAAATAAGCACCCGACCCATATAGACCCGCTTGAAGACTATCAACTCATATGCTTCTCCCCCTTTTGTCGTAAGGACCAAAAAGGTTTGAAGACATAGAGTATCTACTCGTTACTAGTCGGAGAAGATGTATAACAACCCGAACCTGTAAGATTCGATGTCTCTGTGCTCACTGTGCTAGTCCCTGGATCGACTCGCTAGCACACACAGTACATATGAATATCAAATAACAAGTGCATCATTTACTATAACGTATGATCCAGAATTCATAAAGTATTACAAACTCATAGTACATAACTCGCTTTACTCAATAATAACAGCGAAAATGTAGCATTAACAAACGATGAGTCCCATCAAGGCCCACTCGCGAAATGCTGAGTGAAGACTTGCGACCCTATTGTATCTCACTGATCATCTGAAAATCATGCAACATGATAAGTTGCAGCCACAAGGGTCAATACATTGAATGTATAGGGAATTCACACAAAATGATATAGCAAACCTACATCCAAAAGTAAAGTACGATAAACAAAACACACAAGATAGTTTGGAGAAGAATGTCTTCACCTACCTCCACTAAGTGAACTTACAACCACCTCTAACTTACTCGCCCAAGATATCCCAAAGATTCTAAGTAAACATGACAAGAACTTCAGAAGTGTCTCAAGTGCGCTTTGTTAGTGGCGCATTCTCTAGGAACAATAGAGTGCTCTGCCAAGGACGCATTCACCTGATTTAAGTTCCAAAAACTATCCCTCGCCTCAAGTGCGCTCTGTCAATGGCAATTCTCAAGGGATAATAGAGCGCTCTGCCAGTGATGCATTTACCTGGTTAATAATCTCGAGCCTACAGTTATAAACACTCACCGTTTTCATGGATCACTTGACACATGCCCACGTCTCCCATAGCAAGTTGAACACACCATCACATAATAAAATCCATACCAAAACATGACCACATGGGATACACATATGAAACCAAACATATATCATAGCATAAAACCACACATGCATAGTAGAATATAGGATGAGAAAAATCAAAAGTGCAAACTTGCCTTGAACGTTGTTGAAGTACTCTAACGATTAATTTTGATCCGCTTCGCACTCCGGACAATCTATACGATTAACGAAGGCACCGATAAATAAACCATACTCACATAACGTCAGAATAAAGTAAACAGAAAATAATTCAAATAAAACTTCAATAACATAACATATCAGTAGGTATATATCTTATCTACATGCTATTAGGATCACAATGAAAAAGAATCAACTAATTTGGATCAATGGTTTGAAAGATATGGCCTTCGGAAAGTTAAATTCAAATTTAAAAGTGAAAAATATTAAATTTTGCTTCTACAATATTCTTCTGGTCACTACGAGTACACAGGAAAAAGAATCGATGAATTTGGAGTTACGGACCTCAAGATATACCTAAACGAAAATATGATATGGAATCTGCAAAGAAAAATTATGCCATAACGGCGTTCTGGGAAGAACTGTCGTGCTGCTGTGGACATGCCATGTGGCACGACGTGAATGGCCAGGTGGTTGTCGCTGTTTTGGCTAACCAATGGACAGGCGATATGTCACAGAAAACAGTTCGGGAATAGTAATAAAAAACATATCTAATCTTAACCATCCAGGAGGGATCGAATGGACGGGAGATGCTCATCGGAGAAAGAACAGAGAAAGGGTGTCGCCGGAGTTGAGTAAGTACAGCTCGGACTTCGAGCGTGCACTCGCTAGCGAGGCTTCGCAAGCTCGGCGAGAACAGGACGAGGTAAGGAGGGACGTGGCGAACACGCAAGCGTCTTCAGGGAGGACTGAAACTTCTTATGGCGTTGGGGAGGTCTGGCTGGAGTCGAGGTCGGCTTCGGCTTGCTCCAGTTGATGTCCGGGCGGGGAGGCCGGATGGCCGGGCTAGCCTGGGTGCCCTGCGGTTGCTCTCTGGACACCAGGGGCCGGTTTTCCGACGAGGAAGGCCGGATGTCCGGGGCTTCGGGAGGAGCCGGATGTCCGGGGCACGGGACCGGATGTCCGGGCTGTCGGGGTCGCCTCCAGATGCATTCTGTGATGGAGGCCGGATTTCCGGTGGTTGGGCCGGATGTCCGGACAGGGCCGGTGATAAGTATATTTCACATATATAATTTTGGTACTCAAATGTATCATCTATACATATTCGTCCATTCTTGCCATGATTGATTGAATATTGCTTGATAATCATCAAAAAGGATCATTTACTAGTCTTTGGTCTATCTTGCAGAAATGTGCGCAAAGGCACTATTAATCGTCAAGATTCCGTCTATGTGGCTATCAAGAAGAGTGAAGAAGAGAAGAGAAGGAAGAAGAAACTTATGTGAGATGAAGAGAAGTAACCAGGGGGCTAGATAAAGAAGTGGGAGGACCATCTTTTGAAGAAAGACGAGAAGAAAGAGGGCCAAATCACAAAGTGCAGATGAGAGGAGGGGAACAAAATCCCTAGGCGCTGGAGGCATCCGATCGGGCCTGGCACACATCTCTCTCCCCCAACCTCCTTCTCCACCTCCGGCTACCGCCACGGCCAGGCCGGTGTGGTGGTGCGCCAACCAGTGCCATCCATCCACCAGCAACACCATCACCTCCCAGCCATCCATGCAGCCAGTGCCATCCAACATCTCCACCTTCACCCAGCGCCTCCGCATCTCCACTTCACCACCGCGCCATCCAGTACCACCAGCGCGCCTCCACAACACCCAGCGCCACCACTCTCAATCTCCTGCTGCTCCTAACCTTCTTCTTTCCCCAATCTCGTTGCTACTCCTAACCTTCCCCGCGCCACCTGCTGCTGCTCTTCTCTGAACCCCGTGCTGTCGTCCTTCTTCTCTTCCTACTGTTACTACTACATCTCCAACGCCCCTTGTTGCTGTTGCCTCAACCTGCTGGTTCTTCCTCTCTGAATCCCTACTGCTGTTGCTCTTCTTCCCCATCGCCAACCTGCTGCTGCTCCTTCTTGTAATGCGCCCCCTGCTGCCCTTCTCTTTAGCTGCTGCTCTTAGTTCTTCTCTGAATCCCGTACTGTTGTTGCTCCTTTCTCCATGCCCCAGTTGCTTCTTCTTCTTTCTCTAATCTCCTGCTGCCATCTCTCTTTCTCCTTCTCTTCTCTGAATTTTCTGTAGTTTGAGACTTGTAGTCTGTAACATTCAGATTCTAAGAGTACTTGCTTCCTATACTAGTTACTTCTACTATCTATTTTTAGTTGTTCAATACTACTCTGTTGATCTGTGATACTAGTCAAGTGGCTTGTTTAATTTGTTTACTTGTGTAACCTGAATTATGGTGTAGTACCCTGTTCGCATATGTGTGCTTATGTGTGTTCTGTAGTCCCTGTGTTAATTACGTTCATGTGAAAATATATATGTTTGTGTTGTGATATATTTGTGTCTCTGTCATAGCATTCTTTCTTCCCCTTTGTTACTTGTATGATAGTAATATATGTGTTCGTGTCCCATTGCTTCCCTTTATGTTAGTGTTTTAGCGTCTCTAGTAAAACAAAAATACCAAAGAAAGTTAGTAAAATCTGAATCTACCTTTGCTTATACGCATTTTCATTGGCGACAATCTTCATAGTTTAGGTTTATTTTCTGTTCCCATCATCTGAATTGTATTACCTAGCTTTAGTCGAGCATAGACACTGATTGCCTAGTCCCTGTGGAGAACACGACATCCGTAGTTTGGGGCGTAAAAACCCCGCTATACTTTCAATTGATCAGCCGGATGTCCGGGACATGGCCGGATGTCCGGCTGCTGTAGCAGCAGACTCTTCTTCCTTCTTCTTCCTTTGCTCCCGCGCACACTTGGCCTTGGTCCTTGCGCTCTCCATGGCCTCCTCGGGTGTACCTGAGTATGCACAAGGTTCGCGCTTGAGGTAGCATCCATATCTTGCATGCGGAAAGTGACGGTTCGAAGAGGAGTGAATTCACCTTGTGTGCAATGGTGCATAGTCGAGGCCTCATCTTATGTATCCTTGGGGCTTGGAGAGTAGTCGGAGTGTACATGGGGATGAACGTGGGATGCTCCGCATCATCTCCCCCCCCCCCCTTGGGAAAGATCCGACCTCGGATCGTGATCCCCATCACCATGGAAACGGTTGTCGTGGACGGACATGTAGTTGGACGAAGTTGAAGGCATGACACAATCCAAGTACTCCAAGGTGTCTCCGGAGTGGTATACATGCAAAAGGAGCAAACACAAAGTACACTTGGAAATACAATGGTTAGCGCACACAAAGGGTCCATCAAGTAAATATGAGTCCGTGCGGCAAGATGGTGCATGGCAAGACACGTGATGCTTATCAAGATGATCTAGAATGATATGCAAAGCATTCATGGGATAATTAGCATGGTGCACAAAGCGACAAATTCTACCATTGTGCAAAATGATGTCATAGAGAGACGGTTCATCAATAGCATGAATATGGTAATGGATCCTCAATATGTGTAAGCTATCATGCAATTGATGGTGGACAATATGATCATGATGTATGAATATGCCATCAAGGAAGATCACAACAAATTTGCTAAGGAAGTGAACAAGCTCATATATCATGGATGTCATGGAAATAGATGCAACAAGGCAAGCATAATGTGAGTCAATCCATGCATAGGGTGCAAACTTGTGGTGAGTATGATATGTCCATCGAGCATGACATGTGGGAGCACAATCAACAATTATGGAGGTGTGAGTGCAATGTGCTAAAGGAGTGTTGATGTACCAATGCTCAATGTCGTGGCATGAGTGGAAGTCCGAAGGTGCATCCAATAAGTCCGAGCGCTCCTCAATGTGAAGGTTCATAGAGCCAATCTCCAATGTCACTCCTCCATATAATAGATGTAACATGTAGACAACAAGAAGGAAACAACAATGAAAGAGTGACCCATCCAATATGCGTATTTGAGGATGGCTCAAAGAGAAGGAGTTCACCTTTATGAGAATGTCGAAAATGTTGGCGTCGCACATCATGTATGCCTTCACATGACCAAGTTGTCTCATGATGGTAATTCCTTGTGAATCCTTCAAAACGAAAGAACATGTCAAACACTCGGAAAAACAAATGAGGTTAGTGGAAGTGCAAAACCTATCATTCGTGTGGTAAGATACCCAACAAGTGTATGCATGATGCTCATCATAAGAAAGTACTAGGGAGCATTTCATAGTATGGAGGCATATGACGCAAGAACAACCAAATACAAGAGGCTCAATCAAACAAGCATGCATCACAAGTATAGTGTCCAAGTCTCCAAGATCAATAAGCATAGCAAGTTGGCACTCAATACAAGGTGATATGAGAGATGCAACTAATGGAGACAAGAGACAATGATCATGACAAATCAAGTGAGAGGCATGAGCATATATGTCATCAACCCAAGAAAGCAAGCAATAGTGGAACATGGGTGATGCAACATAGCAAGCAATCATAGTGATCAAGTCACACAAGCTAGTAGTGCGAAGATGCAACATACTAGGAGGAATCATGGCAAGCATGTCATTGGTGCAAATAGTGTGCAAGAATAATTCACATGGCATAGCACAAGCATGAAAGCAAGATATGAGGAAAATAGCATGAATGTATTGGTGAGAAGCCATATGTAAATAGCAATGGGTCATCATGACTCTCCCAACACAACAATCATCAATAGCATGGGGCACAAAGAAATCATGGCAAAAGCAACAAGGGTCTCCACCAAGCATGAAAATACACATAGGAGTAGCATAATGGTGAATCATGGGTAGATGCAAGCAAGGGTCACAATTGCATGGCAAAATCATGTAAAGAGGCATAACATGCAAAGTGAACACGATAGTATGGGCATAAGGGGACAAATGGTATATAGCCCATAGCCGTGTGAGAGCCAAGTAAAAGAGATGCGCGTAGTCCTTGTGCGAAGGGAATGGTGGTAAGAATAGTCCACGGGATCCCAAAGCATCGTTGCTCTCAAGAGCTCGTTTCGTCAACTCTTGGGATTGAGAGGTTGACGAGTATACATGAGTACCTACACAAAACAAAGACAAATGAAAAATTGTGTGTGCATGGTATATGTACACATCATCCATCATGATGCGCACGTGCATGTGTCGGTTAGCACAAAATATCCAATGCTCAAATAAATGAGATGCGTGATATAGAAACATGTCATCCATCATGAGAGGTTTGTTGTTATGTATGGCATAATGGAGACTGAAAGGTTGTAATGCATCATGAGAAATATCTAGAGCATTCTTATTCATGGAATGCATATGGTGCACGCAGTCATGGGAATCATGCAAAGTATGGAATGCATCAAGATCTCCTAATATGTATGAGGAAACTATGGGGATCTCCTCATGAGCAAGAGTAGAAACATCACGTGGAGAATATTAACAACATCCAAAACAATGCATATTCGAAACAATGTGATCATGGCATGTCATAGTAGAGGAATTGCGCAAATCATGTAAAGGAAGCATGTCGACATCATCACAAGAGAAGCAAAAGCCAATGACCATCATCTCGTCATCTATGCCATAAGTGCAAATGGGATTGATTTTAATGGGGCATGTATAGTTACTATGTTGAGATTGTAATGATGCAATATGTGAGATCTCACTCATAGCATATGACAAGTTCAATGGGTTGTCAAACATGATGTGACCAAAGGAATTTTCACATGATATCGTATGGAGAATAGCATCACAACTAGGCAACACAACATGCTCATCATCATATTCATCATAAATAGGTAAGTCAAGGCATGAAGAAGTTTCACTAGCATGAAGCATGGTAATAGGTGGGTCAACATCATGGGAGCAATCAATGTCAAGATGGTCCACTAGTGGGACAAGAGAAGTACCATCACCTATGTTACCTTTGGTGCGTCGCTCATGTGTTGTAGGTGAGGTGTTGAAGATCCACTCGTTGTCATCTTCATCTTGATGGAACCATGTGGGGGGTGTATCATCGTCCACCATGGCCATCGTCGTCACCATTGGGGGGATGGACTCGTCGAGAACAGGCATGTCGTCATGTAGGTGACCTAGTACCAAAGAAGAAAACACACTAGGAGTAGAGGTTAAGTCGTTAGAAATCATAGTGGCCTCACATGCCGTCTCAACTACCTCACTCACTACGTGTTGTGGCCCACTCACTCCCTCAAGAATGCACTCACTCATATGGTTGGTGGAGTCACTGAAATGGCTCTCAACCTCACATAGGATGTGTGGCATGCTCTCATGTGTGGGGCTAGTGGTGGTCACACTCATCCTCTCATAGGAAATGCTCTCAATGTCACATATAGTGGAGTCACTCATGTCACTTATGTGGTGGTGGCTCTCCTCACATGGCACTTGGGGCATCTCGACATATGTGGGTGTCGGAGAGATGTAGGTGCAAATGTCTCCATGCTCAACTCCTATCGTCGTGGTCGAAGGGGATGGCCCTTGCTCGACCTTCTTGTCACCGTATTGGTGTGGGAGGCCCATATGATGTGGCACCTCGTAGCTCGTCTCCATGACCGAAGGGAGTTTCCCATGCTCGGCCATCCTCCTTGAGGGGCTTCCGAAGATGGAAGTGTCGCCCTCGCTCATAGGTAGTCGCCTTGGACTTGATGAAGTCGAAGTAGGCGTACATGTGGGAAATAGGCGAAGATGCCGTACGTCCAAAGGTGAAGATGCCTTGATAGCACTTGGCGAAGATGCCGAAGTGGTGGTGGTAGCCGTACCGCCGTCTTGGTGGTGGTCGTCTCGCAGTCTTCTTTTGTGCTCATGAAGCTTGGACTTGGCATGAAATAGGGCTTGTTGGGACTTGTGCATTTGCGCTTGTGGAGCATCTTCGTGATGGTGATGTCGTTGTTGTGCTTGAGCTCGATGTAGACGTCGTTCATCATTGTCGTGCACATGATGCTTGGAGGTGACTTGCCCTTCATGACGATGTGGATCACGAACGTGATGCTGGTCGCCATGTAGATGTGGACGAGGACGATTTGCACTTTCATCGTTTTCGCGCGCCGAAGACTTGTGGCTTGAATGTCGCCGCCTTGAAGATGACGAAGGGGAAGAAGACTTGATTAAGGCTCTAATCTCCTCCATCCTTGCATCTTGCTCCTCCTTATGTGCGGAAAGCTTCTTGTCGATGTAGTCCCTTTTCCTTGCTTCAGAGTGACGAATGTCGATGGAGATGTTCTCGATGCGCTCTCGCAATCGTGATTGTGCGCCTTGCATTTGGAGTTGTAGATCGAAGATGGACGCTTTGTTGATGTAGTTGTTCACGCCATCGTTGTTGTCGTAGACCGGAGATGAAATGCCTTGCCTATCCATCACAAGACTCGAGCAAATATGAGTGGGAGAAAGATAAGAACTTATACCAATGTACCTTGAACGATGTTGACAATGAATCAAGGTCACTCAAATGCGGACAATGAAATAGCATATTGGTACCAATTCTTGTCAGTTCTCACACCTACACAAGTAAAGCTTATGGTGGAGCTCGGTGAGGATAGTGGCACAAAAATTTAATGCAAAATGTTAGCAAAAGTTAATAATGTTGAAAGAGATTCACAAATCCGCAAGTGAAACAAATGGACCAATAGCAATATGGAAGGCACACGGAAATACACACACGGATAGATAAATGGGGTCGTGCAACCAAGGAATGAGCACAAAATGTGGAATCCTTGGAAAACGCTCGTGTTGCACAACTCAAGAGAGACGCTAGCATGATTTCTCTATAGGTGGATACGACACTTGTGCACAACCTATAAGATGCAAAATATATGGACTTCTATCCCAAGTATGCTATGTATGTATGGTTCCCGGTGTTTCTCGCAAGATGATCCAAGATGATCGGATATGACAATCTTATATGCAATGTGGTATGATGCTATGGCACTTGCTTACAAGCTTATTTGCTCTCTCTTTTTTTTCTTTGCTTAAAAGCTTTATTTCTTTTTTTTCTCTATGGCCACTTTTGCACAATGCACAAACCAAGATAGCAATTGCGTATATGCGGGAACAAACTCGTGGCACACGATGTGATACCAATATATGCACCACGATGAAATGGTATGTATGCTATGGGAAGTATGGATCACTAATGTGCACAAGTAACATTGCCGGCAATACTCAAATGGCTAGTCTCGATAGGCAAGTGACACAAAATGGGCTAGGGGTTAACAATGCAATGGCAAGGGGAATATACAATGGAGGGATACCACGATACCAAGATGATATGGAGGTTACCGTCCTTGGCGATGATGAGTGGCGGTGTTCTTGATGTAGAAACCAAGATGATGGAGACTCGTCCCTAAGTAGCCGAAACACCTTAGGAAACAGAAAAACCGCGAGCTCAAAATTTCACACGTCAAATGCCAAAATGGTGGTAGCGGAAAGCGGTGGTAGTTTGCACTTGGCAATGCGGAAGTGGGATGACGGGCTATACACGTGTCAAAGTTGACGTTTCCGTCCCTAAGTAGCCGAAACACCTTAGGAGACATAACTCATAACACAAACAAAATGGGTTAAGTTGCGGTGGCGGAAGTGTATGGTGGGCAAGCCTATGCGGAAGTGGAATGGTGGCTATACATGTGTCGGAGTTGAAGTTGTCATCCCTAAGTAGCCAAAACACCTTAGGAGACACAAGCCACAACTCAAACAACCACTAATGCTATATGGAACAAAATGGGTTAGGTTGCGGAAGTCGGTGGTGGCTATGCGGATGATGTGGTGTAAGCCCTAGGCCAACTTGCCAAAATTTCAAAAAATTTATGAAGTCAAATGATGTTGGTGGTATTTTTGTGGGAATGGGAATGTCAAGAGCTTCAAAACGAGCTAAAGAACGTCAAAATCGGACTCCGGATGAATTAGTTATGGTCAAAACGGTGAAACAGAAAAAGCTGAAATCCGAGGGGCCGGACATCCGGGGGTCGGGCCAGATTTCCGGGACCTGATGTCCAGAAACTTGCGCGAAAATGCACTCCAGGAGCCGGATGTCCAGGCTAATGGGCGGATGTCCGGGATGGCCGGATGTCCGGAGGTCGGGCCAGATGTCTCCGGGCTCCAAATTCGAGGATGAACTCGAGGAACTCGATGTTGGGGCGGAAATTGATGATTTCGGGGGCAACATTGGAGAGATTTCGTGGATGGAAAGTGGGGAAACTTGGGGAGATGCTAGATCCACTCGAAACCAAGCAAATCCATGGATCAAAATCAACAAAACATTATCAAACCAACAAATCACAAAAAAAATTGGGGCTATTTTTTGTGGGGATTTTCGGATTTAGGACGAAATCAACAAAATCAAGCTAGAAAAAGAGGGGTAGGGGCTCCAAAAACGTGATCAACGTGGCTCATGATACCAAGATGATGTAGAGCGGATCCCTATGGGGCCGATCTTTCATGTTTGGAGTGGATCCTACGGGAAGACACGAAGAACGCGCGGAAAACACAAGGGAAAACATGAGGAGAAACGAGAGGATCACTAAACCGACAAGTAATCGATCACACAAGGGCTAGATCACCGAACACATAAGGTAGCACAAGATTCAAAATAAACAAAGGAAAGATACACGGATAGCCGTTCTTCTCCGTGAGGAGGTCTTGATTGTCTTCCCTTGAAGGGGTCTTGAATCCGCTTGGGGGATCTTCTCCGAAGAGGTCGTAAGCTCCGAGGAGAAGTAACCAAGTGGATGAGCAAGGCTCTCACACAAAATATGAGCTAAACCAATGCTAACCCTAACTAGGAGGAGGTGGTGGAGTATATATAGGCCTTAGCCTCGAAGGGGTAAGTGAGAGGGATACATGGGCCCTTGGCCCGTTCACTGTGCGTAGACAGGCGCCGGATGTCCGGGGTGGGAGCCGGATGTCCGGGGCTTCGCGACGGGCCGGATGTCCGGGCTGGCCTGGGTGCCCTGCGGTTGCTCTCTAGACACCAGGGGCCGGATTTCCGACGAGGAGGGCCGTATGTCCGGGGCTTCGGGAGGAGCCGGATGTCCGGGGCACGGGACCGGATGTCCGGCTGTCGGGGTCGCCTCCAGATGCATTCTGTGATGGAGGCCGGATTTCCGGTGGTTGGGCCGGATGTCCGGGACATGGCCGGATGTCTGGCTGCTGTAGCAGCAGACTCTTCTTCCTTTGCTCCCGCGCACACTTGGCCTTGGTCCTTGGGCTCTCCATGATCTCCTCGGGTGTACCTGAGTATGCACAAGGTTCGCGCTTGAGGTAGCATCCATATCTTGCATGCGGAAAGTGACGGTTCGAAGAGGAGTGAATTCACCTTGTGTGCAATGGTGCATAGTCGAGGCCTCATCTTATGTATCCTTGGGGTTTGGAGAGTAGTCGGAGTATACATGGGGATGAACATGGGATGCTCCGCATCACATACGTAATTCCCTTTGTCATCGGTATGTTACTTGCCCGAGATTCAATCGTCGGTATCTCAATACCTAGTTCAATCTCGTTACCGGCAAGTCTTTTTACTCGTTACATAATTCATCATCCCGTAACTAACTCATTAGCTACATTGCTTGCAAGGCTTATAGTGATGTGCATTACCGAGAGGGCCCAGAGATACCTCTCCGACAATCGGAGTGACAAATTCTAATCTCGAAATACGTCAACTCAACAAGTACCTTTGGAGACACCTTTAGAGCACCTTTATAGTTACCCAGTTACATTGTGACGTTTGGTAGCACACAAAGTGTACCTACGATAAACGGAAGTTACATAATCTCATAGTCATAGGAACATGTATAAGTCATGAGGAAAGCAATAGCAACATACTAAACGATCAAGTGCTAAGCTAATGGAATGGGTCAAGTCAATCACATCATTCTCCTAATGATGTGATCCCGTTAATCAAATGACAACTCATGTCTATGGTTAGGAAACTTAACCATCTTTGATTCACGAGCTAGTCAAGTAGAGGCATACTATGTCTATGTATTCACACATGCATTATGTTTCCGGGTAATACAACTCTATCATGAATAATAAACATTTATCATGATATGATGAAATAAATAATAACTTTATTATTGCCTCTAGGGCATATTTCCTTCACTTCATCGTGTGTAGTTTCGCGGTCAGGCTTGTCGGAATCATTTTCTGAATGACAGACGAACAAATATCTTCAAAATTACAAATAATGTTAATTTGTAGAAGGAGAGGTAGAAGGCGGCTGTTTACCTGAATGGGTGTGGATCCAATAACAAGTTCGGAGTATTTGTCAGACGAGTAGCCCATCACTGTCAATTTCGGTGCAGAAATGACATTGATTCTTGTTGGACCTACTTGATCAAGTACAAGTAATCTCTCAAGTGCAGGTGTGTCCTCAGTGACCATACTGTGGTACACATCTTGTGATGTCTTCCTGCTGAACCAGCAACACACATAAATAGTGTGGAGAGTCATGGAGGTGATGTGGAATGTACTCAACTTTGATCGCTTGAAGACGAAGGTACTCGAGTGTAGTACAGCCACGGAGCAGGCGCTCCATGTCACCATTTGAGAGGCAGATGGTGACGAGCTCGAGGTGCTTCAGTCGTGGTAGAATAAGAGTGGGCGCGTCATTAAGGGGGGATGGTAGTTCCTGAACTTGGCAACGCGCAGCGTGGGCGCGAGGCGGAGCGCGGACGTTGGCAGCGAGCGCATATGCCCATCATCAAAAGTGAGCTCCTCGAGCAGATGTAGGGCGGGGGATCCGAACCAGTCATCAAGCTTGGCTCGATCCCTGCCGTTGGAATGGAACTTGCCCATTCTAAGGATCTGGTTGGGCCAGGGTGACTGCCGAGGATCTTGGAGAATGCATCTAAGCTTTGGCGATAGCCATGGCAGAGCTCGTCGGTGTCGATCAGGTCGAGAGGGGTGAAGTTCCATAGGGGGCGCCACCGCCAGGAAAGGACGGTTATCCGCGCCCCACATTTGATTGGGAGGAGGGTGATGATGACTGTCAACACATCATCGAGGAGGCTGCTGATGAAGTCTATGCCTGCTGGAGTTGCTTGCGGTTCTAGCTCACCCCGCCTCCGCTTGTTGGTAGCCCCGTTCTCCACCTCCGGAGTCTCCTTGTCAGCGGCACTTTCTGATAGAAATGAGAGTACATGGAATATTTAGTTAAAACACAGCAATAGAAAAGTGTATTGGTAACTAGAAGTTATTAGGTAGGAATATAGTAAGAAAAGGGAATAGCAATTGGTTGCTTAAATATTGCACAATTCATTTAACATTGCTGGGTAAGTCAACATGCAGATAGTTGAAAAGAAAACTTACTTTGAACAAAGTCATGACGGATGATTTTGTCGGGGCAGTTAGCATATATCTCATGACCAGGCCCTTTTATGTGCAGTCCAATTTTAGTGCCAGCTTTCAGTACATAAAACTTAGAAATTTCTTTCCAAAAGCTAGCGCCAAAATAGGAGTCGCCACGTTCATCAAGTCTTACAGTAGCAACGATTGTAAATCCATGGTTTGTGTGCAGTATGACATCCGTGCAGCCTTGATCTATGTAAAGGGAAAAATTGCGCACTACATAATCTGTTGCATAGCAAGGGATGCGCTGCAGAAAATGGTAGGATTGTTAAAGAAAATATGGTAACATGCAAATATGGGCCCAAATTGAAAGAACTGTACATCAATTGAAATCGAAGGACAAAAATCTATAACCAAACATATAGGGTAAATATGATGTCATGGAACTATGAGAGTAATCGAAAGAACAATACATCATTAATTTGCCTAATATAGAAAGAAGAGGGGGAAATCCCCTTTGACGTATATGGTGCATGTGGCACCTTTTATCCAAATGTGGCAATATTTAGAATATCTTCAGGAAAGTAGGCCATGCCAACCGATTTAGGGTGAGATTGAACATACCGTGCACATGCTCAAGTCATCTGGTACAGTCAGATGGAATCTCTGGCGGAGGTCGCAAGGTCCTGATGTGTCGGTGCACTGTACACTCTATGAATGAAAGAAAACCCTCAAATCATCTCGAATAAAAATGAATTCACGGTGATTTCTGCCGGGTGATTAAAAGAGGCTGATGAACTGGGATGTGAGATGGGATAATATCTCATTAAATTAGTTACCTTGTCGTCCATGAGAAAAAACCCTCAATACGGCAGACTCCCCAACCGAGCGGAGCTGAGTCGACCGCGGGCAGCGTCGAGAACGTCGATGGCGATAGGCGGCGGCAAGCGGAAGTGGCGAACTGTGGTGGGGTTTGCCGGTAGCCTGGCAGCAGTGGCAGGCGTCGAGCTAAGTGGTTACTGCCACGATAGGCGGTGCCATGCACAGATGCGGAGGAGCTTGTGCAGGTGTGAATGGCGACCAGAGGCATGGGGTGGCGGGCGGGGGTCAGGGTTTTTGTGACATGGGTATGGCGAGTGTTTTCTTTTTTCTTTTTTGAATTGGGTGGTGAGGGTTTTCTGTCCCACAAAGAATTTTGGAGGCAACTATTTGCTAGAGCCAACCGTGTGTGATTGGTGCAACAAGCAAGACGAAAGTCATTGCACACTATTCCAATTTTGGGAACCATGTGTGATTGAAGCAACAGGCAAAATGAAAGTCATTGCACACGGTTCAAATTTTGGGAACCGTGTGTGATTGACGTACTACCTCCGTCCTGGTTTATTGGTCCCCTCTACAATTTGTACCAAATTTCGACCAAATAATTGACTAAGAAATGTTTCTGCATGTCACCAAAAATTATATCATTGAACACTATGTTCAAATACGCATCCAATGATATAATTTTTGCTGACCTGCACTAACATTTTGTTAGTTAAATCGTTGGTCAACATTTAACACAAATTACAAAGGGCGCCAATAAACGAGGACGGAGGTAGATTCCATCAACCAAACTGATTGCATCCATATCCCACAGTTAGACATAAGTAAACATAGATTAAACATACTTAGACATAGATAATAAGCGTACACATAGACAAGCATAGTTCAACCGTCATTAAGCATGCTCAAGCGTAGATAGTTCGATCCCACTCCTCATCTCACATGCCGGCATGATCCTGAAGCTTCTCCAGGTACACGGCGTACGGCCGTGCTCCACCCTGCGAGAATACTTCTTCTTGAAGGAGCCAATGGCCCGTCCTCTTGCATGCGCCAGAACACTTTGATATGCGTCATGAAGCTTGTGATTGCAAAATGGGCATCGATAGCCGCTGTCCCAAGTCCTAATATGCCTGTTATGCATTCCCGCATAAAGCTCCCTCAGGATTTGCCTCTTGTACCTCCTTTGGACATCTTCATCCTCGCTGTCCACATCGTCAGACAGCACCTATACAAATAGTAAAAAAATGTGGCGTCAAATTAATGGTTACAAACTAATCTCTAGCGAACATTTGGCAGTTGCCAAGAATTGGCATCAAATCAATGATTACATGACGTGAAGTAGGATTAGGAATTTATGGCTATTTATTTATACATATCCAGAGATTATGGTTCAATTTTTAAGCACATTCATCTATGTACAGACCAATCATGAAGAAAATAATGGCACAAACATATGTAGGTCATTCAAAATCAATTGTCAAGTCCTGGCTAGGAATTATTAGCACAAGCACTAACCCTAGTCGAATTACTAGCAGAAATCATTTCCACAGATGAAACAACTAATCACTTATCACTTGTATCATTCAAACAATCACTACTTCAGGATGCTGCTAACGCGACACTACGATCAGAGGCCCTTAGACGAAGCTGCATGCAATGCATTAATTGCAAACTATGGTGTCAAAAAACCGTCAAAAAAAGTTGTAAAACGTTTGCCATGGCGGACACATCAAATACGGTTCAGATTTTACTTGCGTCTGCGATGCTGGGCATATGGCTGATCTAGCAGAACTGTTTGTGATGAGGAAGAACAACAGAAAGGGCAGCCATATCAGTGTGTGTGTGATATACGGCATACAGTTCGCTCCGATGAACTGTGTGCTATTAGGGAATGCAACATAAACGGTCATCCAGATCAAGGTGTGTGTGATATACAGCATACGGTTCACTCGGACAAACTGTTTTTGATTAGGCAAGAGAATAGAAACAGTTCATCTTAAAAATGTGTGTGATATGCGGCATTTGCGATCAGCCAAAGAACACAAACGATTCGTGTAAACCAAATGTGTGTGATACACAGCAATGAGCCCACTCGGATGAACTGTTTGCGATGAGAAATTATAACACAGATGGTTACTATAGTAAGTTCGTGTGTGATTCTGTTCTTACAAAAAACTTTGAAAATGCAAACTAGTTGCTTGCATATAAACAATTATCAAAAAGTAACGAGATAGAACTTCTTCAAGCCAATCAACATGTGTTCAAAAAACAAGAAATGTCAAAAATTACAAAACAAAGACCTCGATAGACCTTGCTAGTGTAGATCCCTCTTTGCAACTTTTATTGCGCAACACAATAGAAATGGTTCAATTGAAGAATATGTGTGTGATACGGGGCAAACAGATCCGTGATCAGAAATGTGTGCGAAGACCAATAATAAGACAGGCGATTGCTGCTAATAAGCCGTGTGATTTGTAGTCGGAGTTGTTGATAAACCTGGAGAAACGCTCGCAATGCCTTGTGGCCATGTGGTAGTGGTAGACAAGGACGTCATGTCGTGCGCAAAACTGGGTGACGACAACCTTCTGATCGTGCCCGGCATGACCGATGGTGTACTCGAGGTTGAAGCTGACCACTTGGTACTTGTCCTCAGCAAGTAACTGCTTCATAGTTTGGATGGAGCTCTCCACCGACACGGGATCGTTCGTGTACACCACCGAGAGGGCCTCCCCCTCACGTGGGTGTCCACTACGTGATGCGTGGTGAACTGCCCGCTTTTGTTATCGTCGGCCACTAGGAGCGCCGTTGGAGCCATGGGGATCCCCATTGGAACCGCTGGATGTCGTCTGTGTATGTGTCATCGTGGAGGTGCTTATTGTGTCGTGTGACATGAGAGATGAAGGTAAATGGCTGAAGGAAGAAATGGGGACCAGGCGGCGTGGATTCTCGGCGCGTCTGCATGGCAGTTTTTACAGCCGGTAACTGCATTATCGAGCCGCGCCCGGCACAACCGCATGCACACGAACGTGTGTGATCGTGCGCTGCCCCAAACACTGGCAGCACGCATGGAGGGACGAGGGCAGAGCAACCGGAGGGAAGCGAGAGCAGAGTGCGTGCGGCGGGACGCGAGTAGAGCGCGTCGCGGCCACCTCAACCGCTGCGTAGAGAGCGGTGATACGTCTCCAACGTATCTAGAATTTTTGATTGTTCCATGCTATTATATTACACCTTTTGGATGTTTATGGGCTTTATTTTACACATTTATATCATTTTTGGGACTAACCTACTAACCGGAGGCCCAGGCCGTATTGCTGTTTTTTTGCCTATTTCAGTATTTCGAAGAAAAGGAATATCAAACGGAGTTCAAACGGAATGAAACCTTCGGGAGCGTGATTTCTGGAACGAACGTGATCCAGAGGACTTGGAGTGCAAGTCAAGAAGCAGCCGTGGCCTCCACGAGATAGGAGCCCCCCCCTATAGGGCGCCCCCCTTCTCTCGTGGGTCCCACGGGCGTCCACCGACGTACTTCTTCCTCCTATATAAGCCTACGTACCCCGAAAACATCCAGGGAGCCAACGAAACACAATTTCCACCGCCGTAACCTTCTGTATCCGCGAGATCTCATCTTGGAGCCTTCGCCAGCACTCTGCCGGAGGGGCGATCAAGCACAGAGGGCTTCTACATCAACATCCTTGCCCCTCCGATGAGTTGTGAGTAGTTTACCACAGACCTACGGGTCCATAGTTATTAGCTAGATGGCTTCTTCTCTCTTTTTGGATCTCAAGACAATGTTCTCCCCCTCTCTAGTGGAGATCTATTCAATGTAAACTCTTTTTGCGGTGTGTTTGTCGAGATCTGATGAATTGTGGGTTTATGATCAAGTTTATCTATGAATAATATTTGAATCTTCTCTGAATTCTTCTATGTATGATTGAGTTATCTTTGCAAGTCTCTTCGAATTATCAGTTTGGTTTGGCCTACTAGATTGATCTTTCTTGCCATGGGAGAAGTGCTTAGCTTTGGGTTCAATCTTGCGGTGTCCTTTCCCAGTGACAGCAGGGGCAAGAAGGCACGTATTGTATTGTTGCCATCGAGGATAACAAGATGGGGTTTATATCATATTTCTTGAGTTTATCCCTCTACATCATGTCATCTTGCTTAATGAGTTACTCTGTTCTTATGAAGTTAATACTCTAGATGCAGGCAGGAGTCGATCGATGTGTGGAGTAATAGTAGTAGATGCAGGCAGGAGTCGGTCTACTTGTCACGGACGTGATGCCTATACATGATCATGCCTAGATAATCTCATAATTATTCGCTTTTCTATCAATTGCTCGACAATAATTTGTTCACCCACCGTAATACTTATGCTATCTTGAGAGAAGCCACTAGTGAAACCTATGGCCCCCGGGTCTATCTCTTATCATATTTGCTTCCAATCTACTTTTATTTGCATCTTTACTTTTTGCATCTATATTATAAAATACCAAAAATATATTTATCTTATCTTACTATCTTTATTAGATCTCACTTCTGCAAGTGACCGTGAGGGAATTGACTACCCCTTTATTGCGTTGGTTGCGAGTTCTTTGTTTGTTTGTGTAGGTGCATTGGACTTTTGAGGAGCCTCCTACTGGATTGATACCTTGGTTCTCAAAAACTAAGGGAAATACTTACGCTACTATTGCTGCATCACCCTTTCCTCTTCAAGGAAAACCAACGCAAGCTCAAGACGTAGCAAGAAGGATTTCTGGCGCCGTTGCCGGGGAGGTCTTCGCTCAAGTCAAGACATACCAAGTACCCATCACAAACTCATCTCCATCGCATTTACATTATTTGCTAGTTGCCTCTCGTTTTCCTCTCCCCCACTTCACCCTTGCCGTTTTATTTGCCCTCTCTTTCCCAATCTCTTCTCTCTTTTGCTTCCCCTTTCGTTTGCTCGTTTGGTTGGAATAGATGCTTATTTATTGCTAAACAGAGAAGCTAAGATCTATGGATCCTCATCCGCTTGCTAATCTTTTTAAGAGATCCAATTATGATGAACCAATTGCTAGTGAGTTTTGTGCACTAGATTATCTTTATGAAGCTTTGCTCAAAATTTGTGAATCTGAAAATTACGATGGAGAAATTTATGAAGAGATTCACGATAACTCCTTGAATAAAAAGCATGATTGCAATGATTTTCCTATAAATTCTCTTGATGTCAATTATGCTAATAATATGCAAAACCCTAAGCTTCGGGATGCTAGTTTTGCTATGTCTCCTACTTGTTGCCACGATCATGATTGGGGTGATTCTTCTTATGATCTTGAAAATTTATTTAAGCCCCATGATGAATATGAGATTGATAATAGTGTTTGCAATAATATTGAAAGTGGGTTTGGAAGAGTGTCAACTTTAGATCCCACATATTTGGAGTATGTTCAATCTTATGATATTTTTGATAAAAGTGGGTTCGGAAAGGTCATGACTTTAGTTAATGTTAATCCCACTATTTTGGAAGAGTGTCAACTTTACATGCATACGGATCGTGTTGAGAATATGCTATGTGATAGCTATTTTGTTGAATTTACTTATGATCCTACATGTAATTATTATGAGAAAGCAAATTATAGTTGTAGAAGTTTTTTGTTACTAAATTACCTCTCATGTTGAGATTGCTACCCTCTCTTTGTTCTTCCTTGCATATGCTAGTTTTTGCTTGCCTTGATAATTTGTTTGCTTACAAGATGCCTATGCATAGGAAGTATGTTAGACTTAAGTGTGTTTGTCACATGTTTTATGATGCTCTCTTTGTGCTTCAATTCTTGTCTTTCATGTGAGCGTCATTGAAATCTCAACGCCTAGCTAAAAAGGCTTTAAAGAAAAGCGCTTGTTGGGAGATAACCCAATATTTTTCCTTTCTGTTATTTAATAAATCTTGCATCTACCTTCTTTTTAGATGTGCTTTTATCTTTTAACTAGCAAAAGAGCCCGTGCGTTGCAACGGGAGAAAAACCATAACATACACTCTTAACCCAACAACCATCACTCAATAGGTACATCTCCTTTATATTTGCGAGGCATCATATTTGTGTTGCCGCTTATCCTCTTTCTCACCCTCGCCGGTGATGGCCTCGGTGTTCACACAAAACAACAAAAAAACGTGTTTGAATATGGTTAATCCTAAGGCGTCTCTCTCTCCCACTTTCC
>NC_041383.1:350642150-350688284 GCF_002162155.2 Triticum dicoccoides | reverse complement strand
TGTCTCTCTCTCTCTCTCTCTATCGCTTTCTCTCATTCTCACGATGAGAAATCTGTTGTTTTCCCCTGCGAAATTTTTCAGAGGTATGCATGTGTAGTTATTGATGTTTTCTTTTGCCTATATGGTTATAGTGGGGTGTTTATTTGCAATCCGGATCGCCGCTGGGATGAAAAAAACGGATCTTGCGCTAGAAATTATAAGTTTGCTTTCAAAACAATATTTTAAAAATATTTAACATGTACAATTAACATCATATTTAGATTCCACACATTATTCTAATAAAATTTCATATATAATATGTTAAAATCGAAGTTACGATTAAAACGATACGGATAATTTAGAAAATCATTTGTTTGATTTAAATATACTTCAAAATAATATTAAAAATACTTAATAGGTAAAAATAATCTCATATTCATATTCTACAAATTTTTCTAATCAAATTTCATATATAACATGTTCAAATCGGAGTTACGGTTTAAAAGATATGGATGATTTAAAAAATTATTTGTTTGACTTACATATGATCCGTGGATGAATTACCTAAAACGTCAGGGGGTTTTCCAAAAATGTAAAATAAAGGTTCGGGAGTGACTTAAATCCGGACGGCGGGTTGATTTCAAGAAAACACAGAGACTTTTGTGTAAAATACGTAAAAAAACGATTCGTTTTGACTTAAAACAGGACTGCGGGTTGACTTCTCTGAAATAGAAGGACTTTTCTGAAAAATGCCATGACGGACGAAAGAAACCCAATTTGCTTTATTATTATTATCTTTTAATTAGTGTTTATGCCAAGTAGAACCTATAGGATAACCTATGATGATAGTTGATTTGATTCTGCTGAAAAATAGAAACTTTGCGCGCACGAATTTAGTTTTCTTAAATCACAGAAACGTGCTTTTGTGTTGATTCTATTTGCTGCTGATCAATATACAAATTTTCCAGGACTTCCTATTTTGGTAGGATTTTTAGAGTTCCATAAGTTTGCGTTAGTTACAGATTGCTACGGACTGTTCCGTTTTTGACAGATTCTGTTTTTCGTGTGTTGTTTGCTTATTTCGATGCATCTATGGCTAGTAAATTAGTTTATAGACCATAGATAAGTAGGATTACAGTAGTTTTAACACCAAAATAAATAAAGAATGAGTTCATTACAGTACCTTATGTGGTGGTTTTGTTTTCTTTCACTAACGGAGCTTATAAGATTTCCTGTTGAGTTTTGTGTTGTGAAGTTTTCAAGTTTTGGGTAAAGCTTTTATGGACTATGGAATAAGGAGTGGCAAGAGCCTAAGCTTGGGGATGCCCATGGCACCCCAAGATATTCAAAGGATAGCCAAAAGCCTAAGCTTGGGGATGCCCCGGGAAGGCATCCTGATAGAGGCAAAGGTGTCCCGTCTTTCAATGAGATGGTGGCTATCGTTTTGGAGGAAGTCGACTTTGACGATCCGACTACGAACGTGTGAGGACGTCGTGCCTTAGCAATCGCTAAACCAACTCCGAGAGGTTATTGACCATGTTGGAGCATGATCAACCTGACCATAAAGGTCTGTTTCCTGCAGGCAAACGAAGAACAAGCAAGAAACTAAGATTGCAATCTGGATATTGCGAATATAAGAGGAAAGCTTTATTGATCAAGGTGGGGTTCTGTGATGCCTTTGTCTGGTCGTTGAACACAAACGAAGTACGCGAAGTTGCAGCTATGGCGAACTTTAATCTAAACAAAACCCATAGTCTAAACGATTTCCTAAGGGCTGTATATATGAGAGAAGAGGGGGGAATTTCGTGGCCCTTGGTGGAGGGGTCCGAAATCAACCCTATCTCTTGTTTCCCCACACATACGGACTCTAAAAATAGCCTATACTTATGTATTTCGAAATTACATGGGCCTGGCCCAATAATAAGGTGACGCAACACCTAGAATAGCGTCGAGACGAAATTTATGAAGTGGCATCTTGTATATTTCGTCCAAGGTTTCATGCACCCATTATGGTGGCTTCAAAGTCCTGAAATCATCACTTGTAACTCCGTTCTTGTTCCTTTTGCGCATGCCATCATCTCCATGCTAGTTCTTGCTCCAATGTTCATCCTTCTCCAAGCTAGGCCCTTCATTTGTAAGCAAAACAAATGTATCCAATTTAGGCAGAATCATATTCTCATGAACATTAGAATCATTACCAAGAAACGAAAGTACCTGGTAATTTAGTTGGCATGTGCGAGCTCTAGTAATTGGTCCAATATGTATAGCAGCAGGGGCTGTGGGTGTAACAATGGTATTGATGTTCTCATCATCCTCCCCTTCTTGAAATGAAGTCGTCCTCGACGGAAGTTCATCTTCCTCACCCAAATAAGGCTTCAAATCTGCAATGTTAAAAGTGGGACTAACCCCAAAATCTGCAGGCAGCTCAAGTTTATATGCATTATCATTTATTTTCGCCAACACCTTAAAGGGACCATCAGCATGTGGCAATAGCTTTGATTTGCGCAAATCAGGAAATCTATCCTTACGCAAATGTAACCAAACAAGATATCCAGGTGCAAACACAACATGTTTTGTACCCTTATCTCCAGCAAGTTTATATTTAGCATTCATACGCTCAATGTTTTCCTTAATTAACTCATGCATTTTTAAAATCAATTCAGCACGTTGTTTAGCATCAAAATTAACCTTCTCCGAAGATGGAAGAGGCAACAAATCAATAGGTGCACGAGGTAGGAAACCATAACAACTTCAAAAGGGCACATCTTAGTAGTAGAATGCAATGAACGATTATAAGCAAATTCAATATGAGGCAAGCATTCCTCCCACATTTTCTTATTATTCTGCAAAACAGCCCTAAGCATAGTAGACAATGTTCTATGGACTACTTCAGTTTGTCCATCAGTTTGGGGGTGACAAGTAGTACTAAAAAGTAGTTTAGTCCCCAACTTAGCCCATAAACATCTCCAAAAGTGGCTAAGAAATTTAGTATCACGATTTGAAACAATAGTATTTGGCACACCATGCAAGCGAATAATTTCAAGAAAGAACAAATCAGCAACATTAACAGCATCATCGCTTTTATGACATGGTATAAAGTGTGCCATTTTCGAGAATCTATCCACGACAACAAATATGCTATCCCTCCCCTTCTTTGTTCTAGGTAAACCTAAAACAAAGTCCATAGATATATCCTCCCAAGGAACACTAGGTACAGGCAAAGGCATATATAAACCATGAGGATTGAGTCGTGACTTAGCTTTTTGACATGTAGTGCAGCGAGCAATAAAACGCTCAACATCCCGTCTCATTTTTGGCCAAAAGAAATGTGTAGCAAGTACGTCCTCCGTCTTCTTCATGCCAAAGTGTCCCATTAATCCTCCTCCATGTGCCTCCTGCAACAACAAAAGACGAACGGAGCTAGCTGGAATGCATAGCTTGTTAGCACGGAACACAAATCCATCATTAACGACGAACTTGTTCCATGTTCTTCCTTCTTTACAATTCTGCAATACATCTTTAAAATCATCATCATGCACATATTGATCTTTGATGGTCTCCAAACCAAATATTTCGAAGTCAAGTTCTGAAAGCATAGTATAGCGATGAGACAATGCATCAGCAATAACATTTTCTTTACCCTTCTTGTGTTTAATGACATAAGGGAAAGTCTCAATGAATTCAACCCATTTAGCATGTCTACGATTCAGTTTAGCTTGACTTTTAATATGTTTCAAAGATTCATGATCAGAATGTATAACAAATTCTTTGGGCCATAAATAATGTTGCCATGTTTCTAAAGTCCGAACGAGAGCATATAATTCCTTATCATAAGTAGAATAATTCATACTAGGCCCACACAATTTTTTAGAAAAGTATGCAATAGGTTTGTCGTCTTGTAATAACACACCTCCTAATCCAATTCCACTAGCATCACATTCAAGCTCAAAAGTCTTATTAAAATCAGGAAGTTGGAGTAAAGGAGCATGTGTCAACTTATCTTTCAATATCGTGAAGGCTTCTTCCTGTGCAGTACCCCAAACAAAAGGCACATCCTTCTTTGTAAGCTCGTTGAGAGGTGCATCAATGGTGCTGAAATCTCTCATAAAACGCCTATAGAATCCAGCGAGGCAAAGAAAACTCCTCACTTGTGTGACCGTTTTGGGCTGCAGCCAACTCTCAATAGCTTCAATCTTGGCTTTGTCGACTTCAATTCCCTGTGGAGTAACAACATAGCCAAGAAAAGATACTTGGTCGGTGCAAAAGGTGCACTTCCCAAGGTTACCAAACAAACTTGCATCACGTAGAGCAATAAAAACAGCACGTAAATGTTCCAAATGTTCTTCCAAAGATCTGCTATAAATCAATATGTCATCAAAGTAAACTACCACAAATCGTCCAATGAAAGCACGTAAAACTTCGTTTATTAATCTCATGAAAGTACTAGGTGCATTAGTTAACCCAAAAGGCATGACTAACCACTCATATAATCCAAACTTAGTTTTAAATGTTGTTTTCCATTCATTTCCCAATTTCATACGAATTTGATGGTATCCACTACGCAAATCAACTTTGGAGAATATTGTAGAGCCACTCAATTCATCAAGCATATCATCTAGCCTAGGAATAGGATGACGATAACGAATAGCAATATTATTAATGCCTCTACAATCAACACACATACGTGATGTACCATCCTTTTTCAGCACTAGAATAATAGGAGCAGCACAAGGACTAAGGGATTCGCGTATATAACCTTTGTCGAGCAGCTCCTATACTTGACGCATAATCTCCTTTGTCTCCTCTGGATTGGTACGGTATGGTGCACGGTTGGGTAATGATGCACCGGGAATTAAGTCAATCTGATGCTCAATCCCTCGAATGGGAGGTAATCCCAGTGGCACGTCTTGTGGAAAGACGTCAGTGAACTCCTGCAAAATGTTAGTGACAGCAGGAGGCAAAGAGGAAGGCACGTCCTCGAATGAAAATAATGCCTCTTTGCACACAAAAGCATTGCAAACAGATTTGCTGAAATCTAGCTCATCAATATCAGATTTAGTGGCAAGTAAACATGCACTTTTCAATTTAATTTCAGAAGCAACACTAGATGGTTTACTATTAGGCTTCATTTGTCGCTCAAATTCTTTTGCCACAATCTGATTTTCACTCTTATTTTTCTCCTGTTTTACTTTATTAGCTCTATTAATATCATCTTTCAAAATGGAATCAGGAGTCATGGGAAGCAAATTAATATTTTTATCCTTATGAACAAGAGTATACTGATTGTTTCTACCATGGTGTACAGATTTTTTATCAAATTGCCATGGTCGACCAAGTAATAAGGAACATGGTTGCATAGGTACCACATCACAATCAACATAATCAGCATATGTAGAGATACTAAAATGCACACGAACAGTACGTGTTACCTTAACCTTGCCGCTATTGTTGAACCATTGGATGTAGTAAGGATGTGGCTGTGGTCTTGTGGTGAGAGATAGCTTCTCCACCATCTCCATGCTAGCCAAGTTGTTGCAGCTCCCTCCGTCTATGATGACGCGCACAAAATGTTCCTTCGCAACTCCCTTTGTATGGAACAAAGTGTGCCTCTGATTTTGCTCAGCTTGTGTGACTTGCACACTCAAAACACGTTGAGAAACTAAACATTCATACCTGTCAGCGTCTTCAGGAGCCATGTATTGCGTCTCATGATCAGAATCATCTCCACCATGTTCTTCACGTTTAATAAGAGCCAAAGTCTCCTCATCATAGTCACTAGCGGACTCATACCCACCATCCTCAGTAGCAATCATCACACGCTGAGATTTGCATTCTCTCGCATAATGACCTCTTCCCTTACAACGACGACAAATAATATCACTTGTGTGCCCTGTTGATGCCATGGAAGAAGAAGAACTCTGTGGAGGCCCGACAGGTGCGCTCTTGGAAGATAATGCTGGTTGTGCCTGCTTTCTTGTATCACGGCTAGAGGTGGCACCTAATGGAGGTGCTGGTGCAGTTGAAGTAGAAGATGCACGCGGTGTCCATGATGAAGGTCGGCCTGCAGAAAAGTTAGTTCGCGCCAATGCTTGACGATCCTGCACTTCACGTTCAGCTTTACAAGCAAGATGGAATAAACGAGTGATATTAGTATACTCCTTATACTCTAGAATGGTCTGAATCTCTCTATTTAATCCACCCATAAAACGTGCAAGCATAGCTTCATTCTCCTCAATAATACCACATCTAATCATACCAGTTTGTAATTCCTGATAATATTCTTCTACATAATTTTTCCCTTGTCTTAGCGCTACAATTTTTGAAGCAATTCACGTTGATAATATGGTGGAACCCAACGAGTACGCATAGCAGCTTTCAAAGCAGCCCAAGTAGTTGGAATAGGATATAATCTACAATGTTCAGACCACTATACACATGCAAAACTAGTGAAAGCACAAACAACAGCGGCAACCCGTCTCTCCTCGGGATATTGTAAACATGTAAATCGTTGCAGGCAGGAGTCGGTCTACTTGTCACGGACGTGATGCCTATATACATGATCATGCCTAGATAATCTCATAATTATTCGCTTTTCTATCAATTGCTTGACAGTAATTTGTTCACCCACCGTAATACTTATGCTATCTTGAGAGAAGCCACTAGTGAAACCTATGGCCCCCGGGTCTATCTCTTATCATATTTGCGTCCAATCTACTTTTAGTTGCATCTTTACTTTTTGCATCGATATTATAAAATACCAAAAATATATTTATCTTATCTTACTATCTTTATTAGATCTCACTTCCGCAAGTGGCCGTGAAGGGATTGACAACCCCTTTATTGCGTTGGTTGCGAGTTCTTTGTTTGTTTGTGTAGGTGCGTGGGACTTTTGAGGAGCCTCCTACTGGATTGATACCTTGGTTCTCAAAAACTGAGGGAAATACTTACGCTACTATTGCTGAATCACCCTTTCCTCTTCAAGGAAAACCAACGCAATCTCAAGACGTAGCAAGCGGCCATGTGCTACTACCTCCATCTCGGTCTATAGTCCCCTTTATATTATGTGCCATGCTTTGCCCTCAAATTTAACCAACAAAATGATAATGCATGTTACATAATCTTTGGCGACAAGCATTTGTATTTTATTAGTTAAATCCTACTTATAAACCAAGACGGGTGTATAGTAGGTATTTCAATCGCAAACTTTTTTTCATTAACCATATGGGTATGTGTCCTTTCGTCCTCCTCTCGCACGTCTTGTCACCCTGCTGCCGCAAATGGCTTACAACGCAAGCTTGCGCAGCGCGCGGGAGTGTTCTTTTGGCCAAATGGAAGCGCCAGTGAATCGTCGGTGAGCCCATTCCCGCGCAACCTCAGAGGTTCCACGCAAGCTTCCCGCCCAACTAGGTGAAATTCCCCAAAATCCCAATGCTTATAGGCCTGCTATAAAAAATCCTCACGGCTGGCTAGTCCTGCGTCGCATTTTCCCCTCCCTCCATGTAGCTTGTCTCGTCTGCTTCTCCCACAATCGCCAATGGCAGCGGTCCATCATGGTCGCTCACCCACTCCACCGTCATCAGAGGACATCTCCAGCTGGGAGGCTACATCGCGGTGGCGGTGCAGTCCCCGGCGTAGTGTGGTGCGCGTGGCGTCCCTATTGGGTTTGCGTAGAACACCCACGACATGCTCGACCGCTGGTGCCCATCGCGAGCTGTTGCCGGCCGCCATTGCCACCACACCACCGTCGAAAGCGAGGGCCATCGCCCGCTCTGCCGCCACGACCCAAAGGTAGGAGGTGGTTGTCGTGGCAGCTACCCCACTGCCGGCCACTGTGGCCATTGCCCGCTCCGCCACCGTGGCCCGAAGGCGGGAGGTGGTGGTCGTGGCCGCCACCCCATCGTCGGCAGTGGTGGTCGCCATCCCACCGTCGGCCGCAGAGGTCATCACCGCTTCGCCACCGCCGCCCGAAGGCGGGAGGCAGAGGTGGATGCCGACACGTACGTCAGCGACCTTGCGCACCGAGTTCCTACGGGAGGAGGAGGAGCGCCTCGTCGAGCATGCAAAGAGCCTACCGCCACCGTGGCCGCAGCACACGCCGCCTCAGAGACAAGGACTCAGGAGATTTGTGAGGAGAACCACCGCTTCGAGAGGGATCGTCTGGAGCGGCTGTGGGCGTTCGAGCTTGTGAGCATCGCTGAACGTGCAGCTGCGGCAGGCACCGTATTGCATTTGTCCAGCTCGCAGGTAGCCTCCTCCTCCTCTGCCCCTTACTGAGCCGCTCGGCAGAGGAGAGGCTGCTGGAAGTAGTAAAAAGCACCTCTGTAGTATTAGTAGTATTTAGAGGCTATCAGTTCATGTGACTATAGATGTGGTGAAACTATACAACGTACTTAGAATTAGCTAGTATATAAAGTAGAACTAGCTATTTCAGTACGTGGTTGGCAAGAATTGGGGAAAAGTTTGGTCGGTTCAGATGTCGAGTTGAACTGTTTGTATAAATTAACACGACTGCTTAATCTATGAATGAAATCTATGCTTAATTACTGAATTTTAGTTACAAAAATTAGATAGTGCTAGTGATTTTTAGCTGCATATTTTGACAAATCGCGGTGTTACAAGGTTGACAAATGGCAATGTTACTAGATCAAAAAATGTCAATCTTTCAAGTTTGACAAATGGCAACATACCCAATATGACAGTTGCAAATCTTACCAAATTGTTTGTAAGTGGTTGCACACGGGTCATCCAAAACAACTGTTTGCATTGAAGAGATGCACAAATCCTGCTCTCGCTTTGCATATGAGTGTTCTTTCTAAAACGTTTGCGATCAAGAGGTGCACAAATCCTGCTCGGCACATTTTCCCTTGGCTTCCTGGGGATGCTGTCGGTTTGCATACGAGTGTTCTAACTGAAACGTTTGCAATCGAGATACAATATTAAACCCAAGAAAAAAACTATTTTCGGCGGCGGCGGAGGCGGCGCGCCGCGCCGTCCTTGTCGTTGTCGTCCTCCGAGACGCCGTTGTTGAAGTCTTCAAGGCAGCAAAGAATGTTCTTCACTTGTAAATCAAACATCATGTAGTCGCTCGATCGACGGGCGGAGCGCGGGAGGACAGCAGCTGGCGGCACTGAGAGGTAGCGGTCGACGGCGGCATCCCATGCCACTGAGGGGGAGCGCGCATGGGCACAGGAGCGGCAGGTGCAACGAAACGCATGGGGACCGGCGCCGCGGTGGGTCGAGGGGCATGCACGGGCACATGCACTGGCATGTCCACGAGCTCGCGCGGGTCCGCGGAGACCTCGGTGACGCCCGCGGCTTCCAGCTCTGCGATAGTGCTCGGCGACCAGCCTGTCAATGCTACAGGGATGGTCGCTCGCGCGGGCGTGGGGATGGGAGCTGGGACGGGAGCGGGGGCAGCAACAGCCGCGGCCAGCTTGTTCTGGGCCATGTCCATGAGACCCCATTCCTCCTTACTTTCTATCTCCGCCGGCTCGGAGTCTACTTCACCAAACTTGAAGACTAGTGGAAGATGAGCCTTCTGCGCCATGGCGTTGGTGGAGGTCTGCGGGAGGGAGGGGAATGGGAGGCGAACAGTAAGGCCGCGCTTATTAAGCAGCAGCTCGGGCGCCATTAATGGAGAGGAAGGTGGGCGGCCATGGAAGTCAAAGGGCTCGATTCCTAGTGAGCGTACGCAGCATACAGCTCGCACGCTTCCTGGTGTGCCTGCGCATTGGAGGATAGCTTGCACGCCTCTCGGTCAGCCTACACACCGGACTGCGCTCGCACGCCTCCCGTTCAGCCAAGCAGCTGTCCGCACGGCACCTCCTATAGCCATTAAAACCAAGACACATGGTGTCACGTGAATGGTTAACATAACACACACAATTTGAATTATACAAACGTTTGCAATGTTAGAATGTGTAGCTATTTGTTTGAAAATGCCTTTGTTGGTTGTTATTCGAGTGCTTCTTCTCTCAAAATGGACACGAAAAATACCATAGCATGTCGGGTGCCATTCCATGATAGCATGCCAAGTTTCATGAATTTCAGACGAGTTTTGAATCTGCAAGAATTTTAAAACAAAGTATCTCAACGTTTTGCCGGCAATCAACAATGCCCTGGTGTTTGAAATTCATTCCCATTTCTTGCATGGGGCCTAAGCATGCACCCAAGGACAAAGATTTGGTTTTTCAACCAATTTATATGCACTGGAGCATGTGCATGTAGTTCAAATTTGAATTATGCACATAAAATGCCTAGAAAACCCAGTTAATGTATAAAAATGTCCAAACAAACCCTGAAAAATTGCAAAATTTAACACAACACTCTTGTTGTTCTATGTTGACACTAGAAAAAAACTTGAAAGCAATAAGAGGCAGCGGATATCATTTCGTCCCCGAAGGTGGGACGTTCCCTACCGTAACCATTAGGCTTGTTGTGAGAAGCTTATACCCAAACCTGCCCCAAATGGGACAAAAAAATTACCATGGCATGTGTATGCCGCTACATGATAGCATGCCAAGTTTCATGAATTTCAGACGAGTTTTGGATTTACTAGCATTTTAAAACCAGGAATCTCAATGTTTGCGTCCAAGTGAAGGTGCCAGGGTGTTTGACATTCATTCCCATTTCTTGCATGGGACCTAAGCATGCAACCAACGACACATATTTGAATTTCAAACCAATTTATATGCATTAGAGCATGTGCATTTAGTTCAAATTTGAATTATGCACATAAATGCATCGAAAACTCAATTAATGCATACAAATATCCAAACGAACCCTGAAAAATCCCAAAAATTGACACAACATTCCTGTTGTTCTATGTTGACACTAGAAATTTTTTGAAAGCAATAAGTGACGGTGTCCTCGACTAGGGAGTACTCACCACGTCGTCTCCCGATCAGTTGGATTGAGCCGAGGACCCCATGGCCCATATACTCATGGGCCATTTTGGACAACCCCTGCCGCATACAAGGAAGACTCCACAAGACTTGGCGCCCAAGACAAGGACTCTCCTAAACCCTACGCCTCCAGTGTCTTATATAAACCGAGGCCAGGCTAGTCAATAGACAATCTCATATTCATTACTACAATCTCGTGGTAGAGACATGTACTTTGTACTACGCCCATATGAATACAATCAAAAGCAGCATGTAGGGTATTATCTCATCAAGAGAGCCCGAAGCTGGGTAAAACCCCTTGTCCATGTTACCATCGCTCCAAGACGCCTAGCTTAGGACCCCTACTACGAGATACGTGGGATATTGAACCGACATTAGTGCTTTCATTGAGAGGCTACTGGGTGATCACCATGGATCGACGGGATGATCAAATGATATTTTTTTAGCTAGATTTGTTCAAACATAGATCATCTACTTTACAAAATCATTGATGCCATGTCGTACAACTTCCTTTGCATATGAAGAGATTTTAATAGTAGTGGTACACCGCCGACCAGTATGCCTGATTCGAGCAGTGCGGCGGCCACTGGCAGTACACCCAACCCATAAAGGCATGCGTCAGCCTACGGCTAGAGGATCTACTGCGGATAGCCAACACACCAAAAAATACGAGCTCCGTACGGCGGCAGCATAGGACTGGAAGATGTGAAGTACTTGAGTACTTACACGGGCGCAGTGCACGTGGAGCCGAGGAGATTCCTACTCGGCGTCATCACCAGGGAGATCCTCCTGTCTGTTTACATTAAATTAAACTATATAAGTATCAGCGTTGTTAACTACTGCCAAGATGTACTATTTAGCAAACAATTAGTACCCGCACACTTTGATACTAATCTACATAAAGCTCTGTGTCAGGTTGTTGGCTTCTCAGGTGCTTAGTACGCAACCGGGCTGATACAGCGGACTGTTCATCCGTGAATCAACGCGATGGCATGGTGCTCCATCGCCCCGACCTGGCAAGCATCTAGTCGGCTCTCCATGTAGAACTCCTTGTAGCATCATTGTGTCCTGTGAACACTATCTCTCTGCAAGTCCGGGGCGCACCATGTCAACATTGTCGACCTTTTAATTTGGACCAAGCTACATCGGCACCGTCGCGTCACCACTCTGACAAGCGGACCTTAGCGCCCAAGCTATATTTCTTAAAAATTATTTATTTTGCGTAAATAAATTATGCAAAGGAATTTTTTATTTCTGTCCTGCACTGCGTTATGTGTGCAGGAAAATTAATGTGAGCCATCAGCAATTATTGTTGCAACTCCCCGTGAAGATCAACCCGGCCAACGGGATCCGGGGCGACTGAAAGAATTCTGTTAAGCGGTAACATACAGATCGATCGTTTTGCATATTGGTCGGCCTTACGCAGTCTTGAAGCACTCCTGCCAGGACTTCCCTCATCCATGATCATCCCGCGTGCCATCAGTTGCGACATCATCGGATAGATCATTAGGTGCAATTGTTCTAGTTATTTGCGAAGTGCATATTAATAATATTTCAAAGAGTATTTTCTGCTCATCAGCAATTTTTGGTACTGCAGGTTTTGCAGTCTGGTTTGCATCAGGTCCGTTGTTTTAGGGCTATCCCCCGCGCATCATACGGTGTCATGGCGAGCCGATGTCATCATCCCGCCTGCGTCGACCAAGTTTTGGGGTGACCTCGGCGCGCATCCCTCTGCCAACATCTCCGTGCGGCCACTCCGCCGTGCCGACCTTGGCGCTCAGGCCATGTTTATTTAATTATCTACTTCGCTTGAGTTAATTAAGCAGAAGAACTTTTCTTTTTTTAAAAAGGGGGTATATTATTATTACTATCATTACTTGTTAGTACCTTCGTCTTGCACTATTTTTTGTGCGCAGGTAATCAACTTCGACTGTGTCACACGGTCAACTCTATGGGCCGATGGCGTCATCCTGCCTGCATTGATCAAGTTGTGGCGTCGCCTCAGCGCACGTCCTTGTGCCAGCATCTCCGTGGCAACTCTGTCGGGACGACCTTGGCATTCAGGCCATATTTCTTTAATTATTTACTTTACTTAAATTCATTAAGTAGAGGATTTTTTTATATAAAAAAAATATATTATTATCTCTGGCTTGCACTATCCTATCTGTCCAGGCAATTGAATTAGACCGGGCCGCACTGTCACCTCGGTGTGCCAATGTCCGCAACCTAATTGTGTCATCGCCTTGGCGCGCTGCCCTGTGTTAGCAACCCCGTGTCGCCGCTTCATCAACCTACTCGGCCGAAGACTCCGGCATCACCCCGCCGACCTGCTTCATCACCTCGGCTAAACTAGGAGCTTCAACTCTCCACAGCGGGCGTGCTGTGTCGCCACTTTGGAGTGCCCAGCTCTCCGCTCGGCCACCTCGGGGCCAGCTTGGGGGCTGGAACCTTGTTCTGCATCAGGCTCGGAATGCGTCATCAATGCCGAACACATTAACCAGCTAAGTTGCTTTCACGCTCCAAGTTTTAAATTATAAATTTGTGTTTGGTTCGACCAAGCATTATACTTTTTTGGCAGAAAGTTGTTTGTGAAAAGCTTCCTTGTCCAAACTTTGTTTGTGACACAAATTCAAATACCCCGTTTACTTGGGGGCTTCCTTTATGAAGCCTTTCCTCTTGCAAATGATTATAGTTGTACGGCTTCATTCCTTGTTCGTGTATTACGCCACAATATGCACCATGTTGGCTTAAGCGATTTGCAAGCTGGGTTGCCTTGCTCTTGTGTTTACCCCTACGTTCCTGATTGTTCGGCTAGGGAGTAAAGGGAGCACCTCTGCGATTTTCACGAGCAGGTCATCCGAGCTCGGACCTCAGACTGGGTGAAGCCGAAAGCTAGCACTCTTATTGTTTTCAATGATGGTCGGCACACAACGGAACTCATGAGTACAAAAAATCTATTGCACAAGTCTCATAGTAACAATGAGCAACCGAAGAAAGGTATCGGTGGAGGTACTATTTTCTTTGAAGATGCTTCTTACACTTTGTCAGTAATATAGCATAAGTTCCCTGAGCGTGCTATGTATATTACAGCCTTATGGCCTTATTGCCTGGTTATCGGAAACACCGTCGATATTCTCGACAGGTGGAGTACATAACACTTTTCAGCCCTTGGCCGAAGAGGGAGAAGCCAACGGTCGGTTAAGACGCGTTTAAATTTCGGGTGAACACATATATGATATAAGTACTTCGGTACATACAATCATTATATGTAAAATTATTTTACCCAAGTCACTAGGGGGCTCTTAAATTTATGTGAGCTGTTTTATAATAAGTGTTCTTCTTCTTAGTCGTTGCAAAGTCTTTTTTCTATCACTCCTTTTTTCGACGCGAGTGTGTGATCAATAGCCGGGGAGCCTAATTTCTCTCTCAAAGATGCTAAAATTTGCTAAACTGGCCTAACGAGAAGTACTACGCCTTCGGGATAGGAGGTTGAAGCCGTAGGCTGACCCGCTTGAAGTCTTGAGATAGGGTGTGTCATGTTAAAGCACGACAGAAGCACAATTTTTTTTATTTTCTAAGACCAATTTTCTGATTGGCTGAACAATTGATCTAATTCGGACGTTGAGTTTTTACTGACGTTTTTTTGGTTTTCCAACCCTATGGCACTTTTCAACTATTTGTGTGTTTTCTGCATAAGTCTCGCAGTGCAACGCCGGACACCTTTAGAGATTCGGCAAAAATTCTCGGATATTGCTATATATGCATCAGTTTCAAATTGTGTCTTCGGTCAATAGTTGGGTTACCCGGATCCCGTGCTTTCCTCCTACGTTCTGCTTTGTTCGGCTAGGTGTGCAAAGGGAGAACCACTGCGATTGTGCTTCCAGCTCGCATGGTTAAGCACCTCAGTGGAGAAAGCCAAAAACTGACTGTCACAATAAGCGTAAACTGGTCAGCGGTCCGATGACTGTATTAAATGACGGGCCGTTCATAACATTGGCCGAAGTGTTTACGGCTTGACCTCGGCTGTCGCCGAACACTAACCGGGGGGCTACTTGCTGGCCTCCCAACTTTAAGCTCCTATGACTAAGTGAAAGTTATAAAGCCCGCATATCGGATTGCCTCATTTCCGCCAACACAACCGCCTTCGAGCACCGAGACATCGGCTAAGGGTTGTTTTGCTATTACGGAAACATCCTACCTAGCATCTACAAGGGGGTAGAAAATGACGATGGGCCACTTTAAGATTATAAACGGTCGCAACGGAAGTGAAAATTTGGGTTCATTTAGACCATAGAGTTTGAAAGCTTTCCCCGAACTAAATCCTCAGCATTTTTCTCCCACATTGATCGGAGCTGAGGTTTCATGATCATGCTTAGCATGACAACCCAAAGAAAGGAACCGATAGCGGGACTATTTTCTTTGGACGATGTTTCTTATGTTAAACAATAATATAACATGTCTCTCTGCGTACCTTTGTTTATAAAACTGTATGGCCGGATTGCCTTGTTTGCCATAAATCTTTGCCCTCATAAAGGCTTTATAAAGTAGGACAAACACCACTCGGCTGCTGGCCGAGGAGGTTGAAGCCGATGGTCGGTCAACAAAGTTTTGTTCAATGCGGATCCGAGCATTAATGACGTAAAGTACTTGGATACATAGACTCATTACATATAATTTGTGATTTTACTATGGGTATCGATCCTTAATTCAGCCTCCCGTGCCCGCATTAAGGCTCGGGGGCTACTGGGCTTCAGGCTTGTTATTTACAAATATTAAAAAGGCACATTGATCCCATGATCTGGTGTTGCCACCCGACCAGTGTCTCAACGGCTACTGCATTTACAATCCAATGCAGAAAATTTAAAATGCAATATAGTTTTCGAGGAGATTATTATCCTCAGGTTGGTCAGCCGTACCCAACCTGAGTCTCGAGGACTTTGCACACCGTGTTCTATTCCTAAGTATGCTGCCGACCTAGGAATTGATCCTCAGACCGATTTTGCGAATCAACCTGAGTCTCAGGGGCTATTGGGATGAGCGGTATTATGTCATCCTTCAGGTGCATCTCAGGTTTTAGACCGACACACACCTTGAGGGCTACTGGTTATACATATTAACAGCAAATAACTTTGCACGCATCGGAAATAAAAGCCGCAAACAATCAGCCCATGACCGAGGTGCTGATCCACCTCGAAAGCATTTCGGATATAGCTCGGATGCAAGTGGCTGGCTCCATAGAGGGCATTTCCGGCATTAAGCTCGGCTAAACTCCTCCAACCTTTTTGAACCAAGGTGATCTATGACACCTCGGATACAGTCCGGCGTTGGAGCTCGGACATAGTCCGGCGTTAGAGCTCGGATACATTCCGGCGTTGGATCTCGGATACATTCCGGTGTTAGAGCTCGCAAGCGGTCCAGCGTTGGTGCTCGGCTGCAAAAGATATCTCAGAAGCAGTCCGTTGTTGGAGCTTGGATGCAAGAGGACACCACCGCACGGGAACAACTTCAAACCCGAGACGTGGCATAAAAATAACAAGGCATTGATAAAGGCCGAAGACTTCAAATGCTCCTCGGATACCCGACATGTAAACTCTTCGGATTCACTCTGGCGACCCTCGAGATCGAAGATGGGAAGATTAGTTGAACCAGTTTTCAAAACCGACGACCGAAGATAAAGAACAGTTCGGAAGAATTGAGGAGCGTCCCCAACTTGAAGATTGGTTCAGGGGGCTACTGACGGTGTCCTGGACTAGGGGGTACTCACCACGTCGTCTCCTGATCAGTTGGATTGGGCCGAGGACCCCCATGGCCGTATACTCATGAGCCAATTCGGACAACCCCTGCCGCATACAAGGAAGACTCCACAAGACTTGGTGCCCAAGAAAAGGACTCTCCTAAACCCTAGGCCTCTAGTGTCTTATATAAACCGAGGCCAGGCTAGTCAATAGACAATCTCATATTCATTACTACAATCTCGTGGTAGAGACATGTACTCTGTACTACGCCCATATGAATACAATCAAAAGTAGCATGTAGGGTATTATCTCATCAAGAGAGCCCGAAGCTGGCAAAAAACCCGTGTCCATGTTACCATCGCTCCAAGACGCCTAGCTTATGACCCCTACTACGAGATACGCCGGATATTGAACCGACAATAAGGGGCAGCTGATATAATTTCGTCCCCAAAGGTGTGACGTTCCCTACCGAAACCATCAGGCTTGTTGTGAGAAGCTTATATGCAAACCTGCCCAAAATGGGACAAAAAAATTACTACGGCATGTTGATGCCGCTCCATGATAGCATGCCAAGTTTCACGAATTTCAGACAAGTTTTGGATTTACTAGAATTTAAAAACTAGGAATCTCAATGTTTGCGGCGAGTGACGGTGGCAGGGTGTTTGACATTTATTCCCATTTCTTGCATGGGACCTAAGCATGAAACCAAAGACACAAATTTGAATTTTCAACCAATCTATATGCATTAGAGCATGTGCATGTAGTTCAAATATGAATTATGCACATAAATGCATTGAAAACTCCATTAATGCATAAAAATGTCCAAACGAACCCAGAAAAATCCCAAAAATTTGAAACAACACTCCTGTTGTTCTACGTTGACACTAGAAATTTTTTGAAAGCAATTAGAGGCAGCGGATATTGTTTCTTCCCGAAAGGTGGGACGTTCCCTGCCGAAACCATCAGGCTTGTTGTGAGAGCTTTTTGTTAGTGAGAAGCATATCCCCAAACCTGCCCCAAATCGGGAAAAAAATTACCACAGCATGTTGATGCCGCTCCATGATAGCATGCCAAGTTTCATGTATTTTAGATGAGTTTTGGATTTATTAGAATTTAAAAACCATGAATCTCAATGTTTCCGGACGAGTGACGGTGGTAGGGTGTTTGACATTCATTCCCGTTTCTTGCATGGGACCTAAGCATGCAACCAAGGACACATATTTGAATTTTCAACCAATTTATATGCATTAAAGCATGTACATGTAGTTCAAATTTGAATTGTGCTCATAAATGCATTGAAAGTGCAATTAATGCATAAAAATGTCAAAACAAACCCCGAAAAATCCTAAAAATTACAACACTCCTGTTATTCTATGTTGACACGAGAAATTTTTTGAAAGCAATAAGAGGTAATGGATATCATTTCATCCCCAAAGGTGGGACGTTCCCTACCGAAACCATTAGGCTTGTTGTGAGAACCTCTAGTTTGTGAGAAGCATATCCCCAAACCTGCCCCAAATGGGACAAAAAATTTACAACAGCATGTTGATGCCCCTCCATGATAGCATGCCAAGTTTCATGAATTTCAGATGAGTTTTGGATTTACTAGAATTTAAAAACCAGGTATCTCAATGTTTGCGGCCGAGTGCCGGTGGCAGGATGTTTGATATTCATTCACATTTCTTGCATGAGACCTAAGCATGCAACCAAGGACACATATTTGAATTTTCAACTAATTTATATGCATTAGAGCCTGTGCCTGTAGTTCAAATTTTAATTATGCACATGAATGCATAGAAAACTCAGTTATTAATGTATAAAAATGTCCAAGCGAAGCCCAAAAAATCCCAAAAATTAACCACACCACTCGTGTTGTTCTATGTTGACACGAGAAACATTTGGAAAGTAAGAAGAGGCAACATATATCTTTTTGTCCCCCAAGGTGGCACGTACCCTAATGAAACCATCAGGCTTGTTGTGGGAGAAGCTCTGGTTTGCGAGAAGCTTATACCCACACCAGCCCCAAATGGGACAATATTTTTACCACGACATGTCACTGCCGTTCCATGATATCATGTCAAGTTTCATGAATATTAGATGAGTTTTCGATTTACTCGAATGTTAAAAGCATGTATCTCAATGTTAGCGGCTGAGCGACAGTGTCAAGGTGTTTGACATTCATTCTCATTTCTTGCATGTGACCTAAGCTTGCAACCAAGGACAAACATTTGATTTTGCAACCCATTTTTATGGACTGGAGTATGTGCTTCAATTTTGAATTATGCACCTGAAATGGCTAGAAAACCAATTTAATGTATAAAATTTCCAAACAAACCCTAAATAATTCCAAATTTTTTACGACACACATATAGCTGCATGTTCACTGCAGATAAAAGGTCTAGCAATTCAAACACCGTCCATTGCCATTGTTACCACATTATGTAATTCAAATCAAAATTAAAAATCAAGTAGATCCCACACAGTTTATTATCACCAACCATGTGAGATGTAGTACAAAATATCCTGGAGCACCATCGGTGTATAGTACGCCTATGGCTTACGCGAGAAGGTGCATCGGCTACAGTCCATAGCCGGCATGTCAAGCACACTAGCTCGCTCCCCAAATATCATTTCACTCTTCAATTGTCGCCGGTGAAAGATGGGGAGGTGGACCTGCATCGTGAGGACAACTTCGGCGGCCCACTCCGGCGAGAGTGCGGCCGTAGCCACCATAAGCGCGCTAACAAGGTGTGTGAGCGCGACCACAATCTGCAACATCTGCCTCGGGGATAGCAGCCGGCGAGAGCGGCACAGCAGCTGTCCGTTCCACAACAGCGGCCTTAGCCCTGATGGAGGCCGCCCACGACCATGTCGAGGCCACCCACGCCCAGCTTATGGCGGTCACCGCACAAATCGAATGAAGCTTCAACGACAATGGTAAGCAACCCACGACCGAAGAGTTGGCAATTGCAGAGAGCGTTCAAGCAGCCGTCCGTTCCTCCGCCGCATACTTGCAACGATGGAGCCCGTCCAAGCCCGGATCGCGGCCGCCCACGCCCATCTCATGGTGGCCTTTTCCAAAGAGATGGTGGACGTGGATGGCGAGATGCTTGCCAAACATGGTGCGATGGATGCCCTGGAGCTCCTTCCCCAGGAGACCGTCGGGCACGAGCTGGACATGGAGGAGGCGGTGGAGATCGACCAGCACCAGCTGTAGTAGTACTCTTTATTTAGTTTAATTAAGAGCGTCGGTCTTAATGTTTAGGCCAGCTAGCTCTGTTTAATTGCTAAACTTGCCCGATTAAGAAGTGTGGTTGTGCTATAGTCTCCTTTGTGTACCCAAATTATGCAATGACGTGGATGAGCACTGTAACCACGGAAATTGGAACCGAAATTTTTGACGTTCAAACGCATCACACACGGGTTAAGCTATCTGAATCATTTGTTATGTTCACATATCATACACAGTTCTGAATAAGGGACCGTGTCTGATGACACTTTGCGCGCCAGGTTTTTCGCTGAAGCGACTCCAATTATTCAGCTTCCGCGGAAATATCTACCTCCCCGCCCCCTCCCCTTACCGAAACCCACATTTCCCCTGTTTCTTCCTTCCTTTCCAAGTTAAAACCTTCACTCCTTGCTTGCAGCGCCGCCCCCCTCATCGGCGACCCTCCTTCATGCTGCTCGGCTTCGTCTATCCAGGCAGGTAATCCACACCAGACCCCCATCCTCCTCCCCCTTCCACATACCACATGCCCCGACTGCCGACGCAACACCTTCCACCGAAATCACCGACCCCTCCACCAAATAAGCACCACCGTAAGCCATGGTGCACGCAATATAGCCAGTAGCTCAAGGAGCATTTGTCAGAGGAGAAGCAAATCATGGCCGCACGCGCGGATGAGGTCGCGATGGCTACTATTCGTGTCGACCCCCAGATCTTGGAGGAGCACCTTGCCATTTGCTAGCTACATCGGTTAAGCATGCTTGGTTTACCCGTTGCGTGTGCTGCTCCTGCCTTTCCTTAACAAATTCTAGTGAATTGCGCTATCTAATTTTACCATGCAATCTGTTGCTCCTGTGTATATGTTCTATATGTCATGCAGTGTGGTACTCACTTATTAACTGTTTGGTCAATTAGTTATCGTCTTCAGGTAATTGTTCGGTTCAATTCTGCAAATGTGATGTTCAATTCTTCAGGCAGCAGTTTTGTATTGTCTTCCATGTGAGAAATAAATCGAATTTATCTTTACAAAATATATGAGAAACACATACAATTGCTATGTTTCCAAGTTATCAAGCATGCTTGGTTTGGTTATACATTGTGCAATGTGGTGCTCAGTTAATGTTTGGTTCATTTGTGTTGTGGTGTTTAGTTAACTGTTTGGCTCAATTCTGCAATGATGTTCAATAGTTGTGGGTGCATTCTGTTATTGTATACCATGTGAGAAGTAAATCGAATTTGGTTGTACTAAGTAAATGAGAAACAAATACAATTGCTATGTTTCCAAGTTGTTAAGCATGCTTGGTTCGGTTAACTGTCTGATGTTATATTGTGTGATGTGGTGCTCAGTTAATGTTTGGTTCATTTCTTATGGTGTTTAGTTAACTGCTTGGTTCAATTCTGCAATGCGATGTCCAATTGTCGTGGATGGAATTTTGTATTGTTGTGCATGTGAGGAATAAATCGAATTTGGCTGCACTTAATACATGAGAAACATATACAAGTGCTATATTTCCTAGTTCTTAATCATGCTTGGTTTAGATAAATGGGTTTTCCATGTGACTTCAATTAATCTGATGAATCTGCAATGTGCTTATTTTTCATCAACATATTTTACTGATAGCATGCGAACCCTTACTTAACCCGATGACTAACTACCTTATATGTGTTGCAGGGAAACAATGGGAAGCATTGAGGTTTAAAATCGAGGTTAGCACGTGCATGGTCCATTGTCTAATAGTACATTATTGTCCAATTGCAGGAACCATTCTAATATTTAGGTTTTTAACAATTTGTCTTGCACATGTAGGTCCTGCTGTCAGAGGTTTTGACCCAGTATCCGACCCTTTTTGCATATGGGGAAATGAGTTGTCCATGAATATCAATCAAGTCAAGAAACTCAGAAAGATTGTTAGGATAAAGAAATTAGCGACAAAGAACAACAAGATCTTTGTCTGCACAATGAAGAACACATCAGTTCACTACAAGATGGTACTAACTATTATACCTTGCCTTTTTTTATTCCTTTGCCCCATTTCCAATATAGAGAATATATTCATGCACATCCTTGTTTTTAGGCCTTTCCAAAGCAGTTCACTGATGATTACCTCTGAAACCACCTCTATGGTCAAGAGGCGAGGAAGGTTTTGATACAACACCCACGGTTCAATATTGAAGTGTTCCTAAACAGGACGAAGGATGGACGGTCAATCATCCACAGGCACTAGCCTAAAGTTGCAAAGACCTTCAACATCAATGAAGGCTCAATATTCGCCTTCCGCTTCACCTGTTTTCCTGATGAGATGCATCTATCTATGTATCGTCTATGATGCTAATTTCGAAAGGTTCTAGATGTTGCATGTGAAACTTGGTGCTGGTGAAGTTGTGTAATGGGGTAGCTGAGTGCTAAAGCTATATCATGTTGTACTCTGATATATTTTAGTTATGAAATCCTGCTTCCTTAATATGGGAATGAAATATATTATGTGTTTAATATGAATGTCAATTAGATTCATAAATGGATTATTAATAATAGGGAAATTAGCATGCTAATTGGGTTTTTCTATTGCAAAGGGTTATTGAGAAAATACCGTGGGCGATGACCTAAAGCAATGCACACAGTTTCTAGGAATAAACCGTGTTGGATCGATGAACAATCACACACGACATTCTCTTCAAAACTGTTTGCGTTAGGCCACCTTGCGCAAACGTTTACCGCATAAAAGCTGTGTGTGATGGATAGCCTTTGCCACACAGTTTCTTCGACGCAACGTGTGTGATGCATTCAATAACACAAACGATACAATTATTAATATTGTGTGCGATGGAACGCTATCACGAACGATTTAACGGGGAAAATTGTGTGTGATGTACCTACGAACGGAAACGTTTTCCTTGCAGCGACTGTGTGGGATGTATATACGAACGGAAATGTTTAGCAGGGACTGAGTGTGTGGGATGTACTTACGACTGGAAATGATTTTGTCTGTATAATTGTATTTTTTAGCACTACTGTACGTATAACCGTATTTGCTCGCTCGCCGGTCGCACACGACCTCATTTTGCCGAGCGTGTGTGCTAGGAGGGCATATACCCGATGGTTTCTAGGTCGTGTGAGTAGGACCTCCTATCGCCCACACTCACTAGGTGATGGTTCCGAACACCATCGCAGAAAGGAGTTAAAAACCATTTGTATAGCACTGACGCGTACTAGTGAATCAATACACTACACGGATCTAACGAAACTTACTCAGATTTCTTGGATTGGGAGAACATAACCATAGGATTTCTATTCCAAAAAGGGGGAGGCAGGAGTAACCAGATAAACCCTGGGATCTATTTGACACATAAATGGGTATAGATGACTAGCCAGTTGTCTGTCATCGTCGGAGTCGTCGCTGGAGTGGTCGTCGGAGTCGTCGCCCGAGTTGTCACCAGAGTCGGTGTGGAACTCGACCTCAGGCTATGGAAGCTCGACACCGTCGACGACATCAGGTTGCAGCGATAACTCGCTGGCAGTGACGACAACATCTGTCTCCATCTCCACGTCATACTCCGATGCTTTAGCAGCCCCGGCGTCGCCACTCCCTCCGATGGGGCGCTTCGGCGGCATCCTCATAGACTGACAGCTTTGATGAATGAGAGCAGCGTCGAGGATGCAAGCGGAGAGAGGGGATTGTGTGTGTGGAGAGGATGGGGTTGCGGGTGCTTGGGTGCATCATTAATATGGGAGAGCTCTTAATATGGAGTAGTGGGAGAGAGGCGGGCGGCGGTCAAACCGCTGGCTCGCCTCCCGGTGCGCCTATGCACCGGACTGCTGGCATGCCTACCATCCTTTCACACATCTACTCGCACGCCCCCTGATGACACTATGCAGCGAGCATGCCTCCGTCAATTCACACAGCTACACGCACACCTCCCGTTCTGCCTGTGCAGCGGACTGCTCGCATGCATCCCGTCAACTCAAGCCTGCTCGCACGGTACACGGGTTGCATGGCGGCACGTATATTGTTTTTCTATTTGGATGATTCATGATGCCGCTTTATTTTTTGCTTAACTGAACCATGGCACGTATCCATTGTTGGTCTAACGCTCACGGTTCGAATAAATAGTTCATTTGGGATATTGGTTCCCAATTATTAATAATCTCCCGTTTGTAATTAGATAAAGATTACATCAAAACTGGTCTCAAATTTGACCAAAAAAGTACAATGCAACTTTGTATTGGTGTCCATATGACAACACGATAAGTTTCATGAACTGCAAACAAGTTTTGGATGTACTATTATTTAAAAATCAAGATTCTCATTGTTTGAAATTTGTTGCATGGGGAGTAAACATGCACCCAGTGAGACACATGTGTTTTTGCAATCCATTTAGGTGCACTATCATGTGTGCATGTAACTCGAATTTGATTTTTGCACATTATACCCGTAGAAAATCAATCAATTAATGTACTAAAACATCTTAATGATCTCTGCTTTTTTACGATATTAAAATGTCCCTCCTTTTGTAACATATATATGTTCACCGCAGGATAATAACTTTAACATGCATTGTAGTTGCGGTGGATTCACGGTGTGTGTGTGGGTGTGTGCGTCAAGGGGTGGCGAGTGGCTCGTAGTACACTACGAGTTGTGAGCCGCCGTGTGGGTTAGTCATTTTGTTAGGCAGGCCGGTGCCACATCAGAGTCATGAATTCGTAATTTAAAACATTACACAACCCTTTCATACATACATATTTTGGCCACATGCAGTTGATGGTTGTCCTACACGACACTCGATACTCATGTATGAAACTTTCTGTGGGCCCGCGAGGTCGTCGTCCATCACCTTGACAAACAACCGGTAGTGAGGTTAATTTGACCAGCAAGGTAGAATCTTTTTTGTTTGTGTTATGGTGGTATATATACATATATACATGTATATATATACATATATACATATATACATGTATATATATATATATATATATATATATATATATATATATATATATATATATATATATACTATATGTACGCATCCGTGAACAAGTACACCTCACTTAGTGTTGGGACCTTTCGGTTTCCGAGGCACGTGCCACATCAAAATTGTGAAAATGGCTATTCAAACATCACACAACACCTCTTTGCACCATATGCATGCAGGCGGTGGTTATCCAAGCTAGGACACTCACGTGTGACGCTTCCATCTGTGGGCCCATGAGGCCATCCTTGATGCATGTGGATCACTTTGACCTACATATGTAGTACGCTTCATGAACCTTGCTCTGTGTGGGTGCATGGTTTACGGTTTTTGAGGCATGTGTGGCACATCAAAGTTGTGCATTTTAGGTAATATATTCAATATATGATTGGCCCACTTGCAAAGCGATGGTGGTTGTCCTCTTGCACCCACTTAAGCGGTTATCAGCGATATGGATGCTTTCCATTTGTGTGCCCGCTTGGTCCATCACTACTTTTTGCCTGACAACGAGAGTGGTTAATTTGACTTAGGAGGGGGTTATTTTTTTGCTTGTAAATACGGTATATATATGAGCACACACGCATGCATGTGTACGCATGAATCCCTCGCATCGAGTCGAAGTGGCTAGTACAATGACACGTCATGAACCGATATCGCTCTGTGTGGGGAGAGTGTACGATTTTCGACGCACGCGCCACATCAATGTTTTGAAATGGTATTCAAACATGCATGCATGCATCACCTTCATACATATGCATGTAGTGTTTATCTTCGAAAGGTACACTCCCTCGCGTGGTTATCGGCGACAAGCCTATATATTCGTGGGCCCGCGTGGACATCCATGATCACCTTGCTTAGAAGCTCTTTGTTTCTTCTCTTTTGCTTAAAAGCTTTTTTCACTATGCTTGATGCTCGAGCCAAGTATGATATGAGACAAGTACGTAAGATATGCACGGCAGGGACTTAGGCACAATGATGATAGAAAGATCACTAAGGTGCAGAATATAGCGTGGCCCGGCAATACTCAACTCGCTAGTCTCGAAGGGTAAGTTACCCAAAATGGTTCGGGTTATCAATGCAAAAGCAAGGAAATTAACTAAGTGTCATCAAGGTTACCGTCCTTTCCTTGCTTACGGTTAGCGGTGTCAGAGGTGAAGAATGTTGGCGATGACAACGTCTGGGCGATGGTGAATGGCGGTGATGTCGATGTCACATGTTCCTAATATCCGAAACACCTTAGGAAACGGAAACCACAACTCAAAAACAGTCAAATGCGGAAGGTGGGTGTTTTTACGGTGAAATTTTTGAAGGAGGTATATGGTGGTGGTAATGATCTATGTGGATGGGGGATGTCAAGAGCTACAAAATGAGTTAAAGAACAGACAAATAGACTTGGGAGGGGAAAGTTATGGCAAAAATGGTGTTGTAGTAGGGCTGATTTGGGGGGGGGGGCATGCGGGCACCCGGGGGTGGGAGGTGCGGGTGCTTGGGGTGGTCAGGGAAAAACAGCCCGGGGTGCGGGCACCCGGGGGTTCAGGGTGCGGGTGCCCGACCGTCTCGGATTTGGGCGGATTTTTTTGGGAAATGGCCAAATTTGGGGGATTTTGTGGTGGGAAGGGTGGGGATGAAGGTGTAGGGGCTAGATCCACTTGCCAAACAACAAATCCATGGACCAAAACAACCAAATCTCACAAGATCCAACAAATTGCAAGAAAAAATTTTGGGGCTATTTTTGTCGGGATTTTTGAATTAGGATGAAATACAACAAAATTTTTGGGGCTATTTTTGTTGGGATTTTTTGATTTAGGACGAAATCAACAAAATCAAGCAAGAAAACACGGGGTAGGGACTCCAAGATGTGAATCAACCTTGCTCATGATACCAAGATGTGGTAGGGTGAAACCCTAGAGGGGATATTTTCACACTTGGAGGGGCGAAAAGTGAAGAACAGACAAGAACACAAGGGGGAAAGCACTCAAACATACCCAAATCACACATCCACTAGAGTAGCATACATGAGATCCACAAGCATACAAGAACAATTCAAGGAAAATAGCACTAGCGTAAGGTTCTTCCCACTAGGTGAGGTCTTGCTGATAATCTTCTCCAAAAGGAGGCCTTGAATCCACAAGAGGGTCTTCTCCAAGAGTATGCCTTGATCTCCAAGAGGAGGCCTTGATCTCCTAGAGGAGGAAGATGAGCTAAGCTCTCTCTTTGTCTATCCAATACTTTGCTAACCCTTCAAATGAACTAGATGGAGAATACTTATAGCCTAGGGACGAAATAAGAGGAAAACAGGGGTACAAGGGTCATTTTAACCCAAAATGCACGCAGGCATAACGGAGGAGTCCGGGCACCCATGGTAAAGGGGTCTGGGCACCCAGACCGGTCAGAGGCATGCGCCAGAGGGGGGCCAGGCACCCGGGGGAAGGATGGCCGGGCACCCGGACAGTTTAGGGCCTCCGCCCGGCTGGGGCTGCACAGGGGCTGGGCACCATGGGGTTGAATGTCGGGGCACCCTGGGCGATCAGGGGATGATGCGGAGCATCCTATGGTCATCCCCATGGACCTACCATCATATCAGCAAGTGCCAAGAGGACCAATGACACGAGAACAAGCTAGAGCCCTCTAGACCGAGGTGACATCTTTCCTTAGTGATATTCCATACGATCCACTCGAGACATGGTTACTACCTAAGTCCGGAATGTTATGCATGATTAGGTACCAAGAAGACCCCCTCGAAGATGCACGCGGAGATGGACAAGACCCCAAGTACAAGGATGAAGAGGAACAACGGAAGGAACCGAAGAAGTCCCAAAGACCCAGACATCCGGCCACAAGCCCCGGACATCCGGCCCCTGGAGCATCAGCCGCAGCCACCTCCCTCCTATCAAGGCTATAGGGCCCGGATATCCGGCCGAATCCCGGACATCAGGCCCCGCCCGCAAATCTTGCCCGACGCCCAGAAATCTGTCTCCTCCTATCTATAGAGCAACCAAATTGGCCAAGCCAGTCCGGACATCCGGCCCAGGCACTAGACATCTGGCCCGTCCCAAGCCGCCGGACATCCGGCCTCCAGCCCGGAAATCCAGACCCCGCCTATCCGGAGAGCACCGATACCGGCCGCAACCGCCAGGATATCCGGCTCCCCTGTCTGCGCACGATAAAGGGCCGAGGCCCATGTACCCATTCGCCCACTTCGACTATATATACTCCCCCTCCTCCCTCTTTAGAGGGTTAGCAAAGTAGTAGCTCATTTGATATAGAGCTTTGCTCTCCACTTGATACCTTCTCCATCGGAGTTCACAACCTCTACAGGAAAGATCCCCCAAGTGGATTCAAGACCCCTCACGGGAAGACCTTCAAGACATCCTGACACAGAAGAACTTGCCACTTGTATCATCCTTTGTTGATTGTGGATCGTGTATCTCTTCATGTGTTCGGATCTAGCACATGTGTAATCGAACCTTGTTGGTTTGAGTGAATCATCTCATGTTCCCCCTCGTGTTTTCCCCTCGTGTTCTTCGTGTTCTTCGCGGGATCCTCTCCAATCGTGAAAGATCGGGCATCTATGGTTCTACCCTACATCATCTTGGTATCAGGGCCACATAGATCACGATTTTGGTGCCCCCTCTTTGTTTTCTAGCCTAATTTTGATGTGTTCTTACCTGTCGTGGAATTGTCACATCAGATGTCCTAGCGTAATGACTTAGGGGTGGATCCATCACAACATAGTTAGCTTGAAGGGGTTAAACGGGACAAGGGACACAGAGAGTTTATACTGGTTCGGCCCCTCGCGGTGGAGGTAACAGCCTAATCCAGTGTAGGGTGGTTATTGCTTGGGCTTCGATTACCAGGGAGCGAATATGCTTGACCTAGTTCTCCATCTCTTCTTTCCTGCCATAACTCGCCGCCGGGTCGTCCCTTTATATACACAGGTTGACGCCCGGCGGCTTACAGAGTACCGGCCGGCTCACAGACGTCGTGTCCGGCTCGGTGACTAACTAAGCCTACCTTACAATACAAGTTACTCTCATGGCGGTTCATCCTCTTGGGCCGTAAGTTGCCTTTAGGTCTTGGGCCGTCAGTGGGCTGTTATGACCCGCCATCTTCATGGCTTATCTCCAGTGGTATGACCCGGCCCCTCCTGGGCGGTTCATACCCAGTAGTTATATCCCCAACATTAGGCCCCAGGTTGATTTGAACTTGTTCATATCAATCTTCAATACTTGTCTTGTAAGAATTTACGTCACTTGTTGTACCAGCCATGACATCAACTCTTAAAATCTTCTTAAACCGCCATGGCGTCATTTCGCATTAACTCCGCACGAGGCCTAGAAACATCTTAACCGATCCTTATCTTAATAAACATCTCGAAAATCGAGGCATCCTTATAGCCATACGATGATTTCGACCTCCTCGTTTCCCGTGCATGCCTTGTATTCGCCCCTGCGATAAATAGGGACAGGGTTATCTCTCATTTCCCCCCTACTTCCTTCTTCGTCTTCCTCCTTCCCTCAGCCGCATGCATGCTCGAACTCCGTCATCGCGACCCCCAGCCGATGCATCAACTCAGGCCGCCGCATTGACCTGACTAGACCAGAGAACTCCAGTGCACCACCGCTGATCCTCATCACCTGTAAGTGCACCTCCAATTTCATCTCAGATCTGCCTTAGGGTTTGTCCTGTTCATCGGTGTTCTTGGTGTTCTTCATCACCTTGTTCAACTCCTACAGCTTTTAATCTTGATAGCCGTAGATCTTGCGTAGAAGTAGTTTTGTCACCATTTTCATCATTAAAGTAGTTTCTCTCTATAGAAAACCACATCAACGCATCAAAGTTTTTTACTGCCGCCACCTTAGGTTTTACTTTCACTGCCTTTTCTGAACCGTCGCAGATTCGAAATTATAGCTCTAGCTTGTGAAATATGTTTGTCTGCCCGTTATAAAAAATTTCACCTGATCGATTCAAATCCCCAAAACTGCAATGGCGGCTTATGACATAAAGTGTGACCCATCATACAACGTTAGGCCCCATGTAAGCCGCAATCATCCACTTGGCACATAATCCGGCCATTTCCTTCTGGTTTAACCAAGCTGGCTTGTTTTGAACTGGATCTCTATAGCTTTTATCCTTGTATAACGGTTGAAACAATAACTTGTAACTCGCCATATATCTGTCGGTTTAATAACATCTTGAATCGCTTATTGTAGGTCGTGCACCCAATCATGACCAAGACAGTTACATCTGTGACTGGGTCCATCCATTGTCACCGAGGCACTGCTCAAAGATTATGTAATGATTGGTTTCTTATCGGGCAGAGACATCATTCACTGGCGTGCTCCAAATCCGGGTGAAGCCAAACCTCAGCTGCAAGCCGATGAAGTTCTTGTTTTCACTGATCACATGAACCGGGGCTTCTCACTGCCCGGGTCAAAATTCTTCCGTGATGTTCTGCATTTTATGCAACTTCATCCTCAAGATATCAGGCCCAACTCCATTTCCAACATTTGCAATTTCCAGGTCTTCTGTGAAGTATACCTTCAAGAATAACCTAGTGTTGACCTCTTTAGAGAGTATTTCTACCTGAACCGCCAGAATGAATTTACTAATGGCCCCAGCCAAGAACTCGGGGGGATATCAATTCAGCATCGCAGAGACGCCATTTTCTCCTATGCTTCCCTTCCAAGCCATCCCAAAGATTGGAATCAAACCTGGTTCTACTGAAAGGACACTTCTCCTGCTGATGAGAATCCCTTTCCAGGCTATCATGACCAACGGCTCAACCCAAAGCATCCTCTTCCTGGCCGGCTTACCACTCCTGAACGGGCCAAACTTGCACCTACCTTCTCAAAGGTTAGGGCATTGCTGGGCAACGGATTAACCGGGATTGATCTGGTTCGGTGCTGGGTAGCTTGGAGGATTATACCCTTATGCCGTGGCCCGGTTTAATGTGCACATACATTAGTGACACCAAAGACCCACTACGTTACAGTTCAACCCGTTTGACTGATAAATCTATCAATGACATGACTAAGACTGTTCTGAATGAGATCTTGGAAAGCTGCAGCTGAGTTGGTCTGAATCCCTTCTGCAAACTTAACCCGGCACCGGAGGTATGTCTGTCCGGTTTATATTTTTTTACTACATTGCTCGTAGAATCTGGAAATCTTAACCTTTATTGAAAACTTTCTCGGGCTAGATCAGCCTTTTGGGATAAGAGACATGATGAAAAAGCCGCCAAGAAGGCTAGGGCCAAGACCAAGGCCATGAAGAAATCCACTACTTCTGATACATTCAACATGGAAGAAGATGAAGAGTCGGAGGTATACCTTGATTCCCTTGGCTCCTTTTTCATCCACCTTATTGACACTGATTACTATCAGGACGATGCGAATAGCAGCTAAGTGGTTGATGACGAGGTAACCATTATTTCCTCCGACTCAGAGCCCTTGCTAAGATAGAAAATTCGATGCGTGATCCGGAAAGTAAGGTTTTATCACCCTTTAGCTCACATGGATCCCAACTTTCTTTTGAAGCAACAACAACATGAGAACCGGCACAGAACCCGGACCAGCGGAGGCAGAGAACTTTCCTCCGGTTTGCCTAACACGCCGGCCCCACGCAAACGCCGGAATGAGGTATTTCAAAAAATTCCAACTCTTATTTATTTTAACCCAGATATTATTCATCCAGTACTTCATGCTTTTGACTTGAACTATCAGGGGGCCTCTCACTCTTCGTCCGGCGACTCATCTCAGACTCAGCTTCCTCCTTTCAAGACTGCCCTTGGGTATTAACTTTTAATCTGTATTTTTCAACATCTCTGCATTCATACTGACTTTCAAAATCATCTTGTAGTGGGAAAGCAAAGCCTAGCAAAAAGGCCAAGATGAACAAGCCCGCAGAAGATCCCAAACGTCCTGAGCCAAAAAGAAACACCAATTTCTGAAGCCACTGTGCAACAACCGGATGATCCTGCCGATGACCCGCCACCAGAAAATCGTGGCACCTCTGCTGATCCTATGGTTGCTGATCCCTTGGTTGCTGAAGTGCCAAGCCCAACTAAGCCTCCAAAATCTAACACTGAAGAAGTTGTGGTCACTGGCATTGGTTTTCAAGAACCAGGGAACCCTGTTGCTCTGGCTAAACATTTTGCCAAAGAAGAGGTGGTCGAGAGGCGCAAGGTAAAATTCAACATGGCCAATTACTCACATCTGACCATTAGTGAAATCCTCTCCGACTATCTGAAGTACACAGTAGTCGTGATCTGGAAATTGACATGGTCAAGCACATGCATCAAAAACATGAGGTATTAATTCTTGCTCTCAAATGAGATATATTCCTTTAGCCCCCAAGTCTACTGAATATGATAGAATAGAGTGTACTGTAGACTTGTTAGGTAGCCTGATGCGGAGCATCCTACGATCATCCCCATGTACACTACGACTACTCCCCAAGCCCCAAATGTCCATACGATGAGCCCTCGAGCATACGCCTTTGGACCTAAGGTGAACTCGCTCCTTTCCGAATCTTCCCCTTCCGCATGTAAGTCATGGATAGTACCTCAAGAGCGGACCTTGTGCGTACTCAGGTACATCCAAGGAGACCATGGAGAGCCCAAGGACCAAGGCCAAGTGTGCACAGGAGCGAAGGAAGGAGATGGAAGAAGTGTCGACTGCTACAGCGGCCGGACATCCGGCCCCAGCCCGGACATCCCGCCAGAAGACCAGAAATCTGGTGCCCCTATCCTGAAGTTTGGCCACTTCAGCCTGGACATCCGGCCACATGCCCCGGACATCCGGCTCCTCCCGAAGCCCCGGACATCCGGCCTCTTTTCCCGGACATCCAGCCCCGCCTATCCAGAGAGTATAGGAATCGGGCAACTCCAGCCCGGACATCCGGCCAGAGGCCCGGACATCCGGCTCTTCGTGAGCCACCGGACATCCGGCCCCCAGCCCAGACATCCGGCACCTGCCTGTGCGTAGAGAACGGGCCAAGGGCCCATGTATCCCCCTCTCACTTACCCCTTCGTGGGCTAGCACTATATATACTCCCCCACCTCCTCCTAGTTAGGGTTAGCGTTGATTTAGCTCATTTGTGAGATAGAGCCTTGCTCATCCATCCAGATCTCCTCCTCGTGAGAGACCGCGGCCTCTTCGGAGAAGATCCACCTGGATTCAAGACCCCTTTACGAGAAGATCCCTCATGGATTCAAGACCTCCTCTCGGAGATGAGCTACCGCCGCTTGTATCGTCCTTTGTTGGATTTAGACCGTATATCTCTTTGCACTACAAAAAAATACACTTCCGTGATGATACGTGTTTGTCACAGTAGGTCGCATTTTTTTTCATGCATGTACATCCATGACGATTTTATGACAGAATCAAGATAGTCATACCTGTGCTGTCGTAGACGTGACATTACAAAAATTATCATCACGGAAGTGTCCACTTCCATGACGATAGATCACGCGTCACATAAGTGCTTCCGTCAAGGGTGACTGACACGTGGCATCTACCATAACAGAACGCCGTTAAGCTATCGGGTCGGGTTTTGGATCCGATAACCCGTTAACAGCCCCGACCAATGGGGATTTTCCACGTGTTAAATCATCATTGGCTGGAAGAAACACGTGTCGGATCATCGTTGGGACAGATGTCATTCACTCATTGGGCAGAAGGCGCCTATGATACGTCGACACGTGGCACGGCCCAATAGAGGCCCATTCCTATGAAAAGGCCGGCCCGTTTGACTTGGTCAAAAGGTGGTGGGCCGGCCCATGGAAAGCCTGTTAATGGCCTGTTCACATATAGCCCATTTACATCCCTCTAACCCAAGGCCCGTTACGCCCTATCTGAATTAGGACCAGTAGCGTCATGTGGGCCATTCAATATGATTCCAACCCGTTTTCACTTCCGGCCTATGTATGGCCCATGATGTCTTTCAGCCCATATGAGGCCCTTTGTAACTCTTGGCCCATTAACGGCCCGTGGTGAAACTGGCCCGCAGTGAACAGTGTATCACTTTATACCCATTAACGGCACGTGGTGAAACTAGCCCGTAATGAACAGTGTATCACGTGATACCCATTAACGACCCGTCATTCCGTTGGGCCATTGTCGGTGTCAAAACCGGCCGATCTCGAGTAGGGGGTCCAGATCTGTGTGTCTAAGGCTAATGGTAAAAGGATGCAAGGGACATGATGTTTTACCCAGGTCCGGTCCCTCTCGATAGAGGTAAAACCCTACTTCCTACTTGATTGATCTTGATGATATGAGTATTACAAGAGTTGATCTACCATGAGATCGTAGAGGCTAAACCCTAGAAGCTAGACTATGATGATTATGGTTGTCTTTCTACGGACTAAAACCTCCGGTTTATATAGACATCGGAGGGGGCTAGGGTTTACACAAAGTCAGTTAAAAAGAAGGAGATCTAATATCCGGATCGCCAAGCTTGTCTTCCACATGAAGGAGAGTCCCATCCGGACATGGGACGAAGTCTTGAGTCTTGTATCTTCATGGTCCAACAGTCCGGCCAAAGTATATAGTCCGGCTATCTGGATACCCCCTAATCTAGGAATCCCTCAGTAGCCCCTGAACCAGGCTTCAATGACGATGAGTCCGACGCGCAGATTGTCTTCGACATTGCAAGGCGGGTTCCTTCTCCGAACACTCCAAAGTACCTGTTGTAACGGACAGTGCCCGGCTTCCCATCAATTTAGTACTCCTCGGCTTCTGTGCTTCAATGATGACCATCTCCACATGTCGAGCGAATACGAGGAGCCGGGGAATTTTCGCATTTGCCACCCCGGCCCTGCAGGCAAACCGTCTATTTGAAGGGACGGGGAACCTCAGATCCAAACCTCGCCTTCTTCCCTTGAGCGAGCATCCGATAGAGTGCGCCCGGAAAAAACCATTCCAACATGGCCGGTCGCCGCAGCTCCTCTTCTCGCTCCCTTAGCTCTAAACCAGGTGATTGGGAAGAGTGTTCTGTTCCACATAGCCGTGTAGTAGAGTTGCAGACCCAAGGGTTTCTTCCACCATCGTTCATGGTCCCCGTCCGAGCCGTACTAGCCACCTATGATGGCGGGGAGCAAACGGAGAGATTTCCTTGCCCATCTCAGGGGGAGCGAGTATGCCTCATCCCATATTTGCTAAGAGGCGTCGGGTTTCCAATCCAGCCATTCCTTCGCGGGCTCCTGGAGTTCTACGGCCTCCAGTTGCACAACTTCACCCCCGCCTCCGTGCTGCACATCGCAGGATACGTTGCCCTTTGTGGATTATTTCTGGGCTGCGAGGCTCACTTTGAGTTATGGAAGAAGTTATTCTGCCTCGTTCCTCGCAACCAGGGGGAATCCATATGTCAAGTGGGCGGAGCCGAAATATGGCGCGTCGCTGAGACCGGATACCTGTTCGGTACTCCCAAGAAGGCATCTGAAAACTGGCCCTCGGAGTGGTTCTATGTTGATGATGTTCCCCTTCCAGATCCAATCCGGACGGGCCTCCCTGAGTTCAATAATGCTTCGCCGAAGACACGCCGAAGTTGGCGCCCTCGGGCCCCCCAAGAGGAAGATACCAGAGAAGTCCACTTCCTGATGAGCAGGATAAAGACACTGGACAAATCAGGGCTGACAATAGTCGAGGTTATAGCAATATGTATAATGCAGGGGGGTGCAGCCACTTCAATATCGGGGGAAGCCCATGTGGCACTTCAATGGGGAAGATGATGCCACCCGCTGTGGTCGTAAAGGCCCGGACTCTGCCACTGCTCTGGCGAGAATCCTTTCCGATTTGTATAAAGGAGAAGAAGAAGAATTCCTTTGTATTAAACTGCGGGATGGATTTCCCATGTACAACCGCCCAAGATGGGTAAGTCGTCACTCTTTCCCCCACTCTATTCATTCTGGCGCTCTTCATCACAATAATTTACCTCGATATTTCTGAGCAGGAACTGAGGAGAGCCGTGGAAGGATTCAACAGCCCCTCCCCGCAGCCAGAGGACCCCGAAAGGGCCTTCGATCCAGGACTTGAAGAAGATCCGGATATATCTGTGGAGCTTGTCAACGGGACATTTTATCGGGCCAGCTGCGATGGCGCCTCGGTGGCTATTATCGCCGACTATCCCGAACTGCTACCTGCATCACGTGTAAGCAAAGCCGAAACCTTATCCTCTGAAGAGGACTCCTTTCTTATACCATGCCTTATGCACAAAATATCGTATTTTGGTAGAGACGACCATCGGAACGCGGCGCCGAGCTCCTGGGGGCTCGTCGGCAAAGGGCGTTCGGGCCAGACAGGCTTAAGAGGAAGGCAGTTAGGGCCGAAACACCGTTATAGAGGTATGGTAAAAACCTGCTCTGTGATTATCGTGTTTGAAATGTAACAGCGTCCTTCGTGTTCTGGCAGAAAGAGGAGTCGCCGGACTATATCCGGAGATCCTGCCGGTCACGCCTCTACCAGCCGGATTCCAGAACCGGCTTCGAGAGAGGAGGCCGATGCGGGGCCGATGCCGAATTGTCCTCCGACAGAGGATGCGGAAATGCTTTCCGCCACAAATTCTGAAGTAGGGAGTGCCATGAATCACCGGCGCCGACGGGTCGTACTTCGCAATAGCATATTTTCCGAAGAGGCATTTATTGCTTTCAATTCGGGAGACGCATACATCCGAGCTGCTCAAGGCGGGCTCGTGCGAGCGACGGACCAATATGCAAAAGATATACGTGTAAGCAAATTTGATAAGCATGTATAGCAGTAGCCCCTAAGACTTGAAACGGTTGGAACAACTATTTTAAGGATCATTTTATGCACAGGTCCTTGTAGAGGAGAATACCCAATTGTCTCAAGAGCTGGAGGAGTGCAAGACCCAACTAAGGGCCACAGTTGCCAAACTAGAGGAATCCCAGAAGGCCTCATCTGGTAACATTTGTCTCAATAGATAAATCTTAAAGGAATATACCAGTTATCCATTGGCTTGCTTCATAAGTCTAATAGAAAATTCTGCAGACAATCCCGGGACGAAGCCGAAGATCGTAGGAGATAGCGAGTCGCATCTCCAAAGATATCTAAGGGCTGGCGAGCATGTGCTTACGCAGGTTAGGCAGGAGAAAAACAATCTCCAAGATGCCAACGTCCGGCTGGGCGTTGAATTATCAGATGTTCGAGCTCAGCTGGCGGACTCCGTGAAGGAGAACAGAAGGCTTCGTCGCAACATTTATGGTAAGTGCTTAAACGAACTGCAGTACAGTTCGGCGAGGAAGCATATTAAAAGAGTTCATATCTGTAGGTATGTTGACGGGTCATCCTGAAGAGGAGATGCCCGGATCCGCAAGCGATTTACTGCAAGACCTCTCACAGCTGCACGAATGAGTTTAGCAGGTGATGCAGGGTATTGCCCAGGCCTTGTGGCCATCCACTTCCCTGCCAAGAGGCATGGGGGAGCTCGAGGATATGCTCCAAGGAGCACGGCGGTGCTTCTGGTTGTGGAAGGTGTCAGCCTGCCGACAAGGTGCAAGGGAAGCCTGGGCCATGGTGAAGACGCGCTACACCAAGCTTGACCCGAACCATATGGCCGAAGTCGGACCGACGGGGCCAGATGGGCAAGAGATTCCCGTAAGTCGGGTGTATGACCAGGTAGCGCTAGCCACAAAGTATTCCCAACAAGATTGCAAGCTAGATAGCATGTTGCATGGTATAGAGGAAGAATATAATCAGTCCAAGTGACTATGTAATTCAATGGACATATGTAGTGACTAGCCGGATTAAAAACCATTTGTCATGGCGGACCTTTTTTTGCTTCAGCCCCCGGATCCGACAATCCGAGGTGTATCCAAATACCCGCTCAGTTATGCAGAACCGGTGTATGCGTGGAAACCAGGCGTAGGGGTCATAAGTGCTTGAACAGACAAGTACCCAACTAGTTATGTTATATTACATGGGTAGTAAGAAACATCTTCCAGGGAGAATAGTTCCATTAGGCTTTGTTCGGTTAATCCTCTCTCCAAGAGGATTGGAGGGGATTGGAAGGGATTGGTTCATATTTTGACTTAGAAGAGGTTTAAATCCCCCTCAAACCCCTTCAATCCACTCGGATTCACCCGCAACCGAACAAGGCCTTAGGGGTTCCTTTCCCTGGGTACGCATGCATCGATGTGCATGTCCGGACTGCAAACAGAAACGCAGGATACAAAACTTCTGGGGTTCACATTGTAATAAAAGAAAGAAACATCTTTTGTTCACTGACCGAATATTCCCTTAAGAACGCTAGCTTTCGGCTTCACCTAGTCGGAGGTACACATCCGGCTGAACCGATAGTAACAATCGCAGAGGTGCTCCCCTTATGCCCTAGCCGAATTAACGGGAACGTAGGTCATAAACACAAGAGCCAGGCAACCCAGCATGGCCACATCTTAAGTCATATTGATGCATATAATGGTGAAGAAAAGGCACATATGGAAAAAGAACGCATATGTGATAGGCAAGACGCCAGGAAAGTAACTATATTTAGCTTCCATATAGGAAGCCCCCAGGTATGGTTTACACACGTGGTGCGGCCGGAGTGATCCGGGCATCCGCACTGTATTGAATACTTTGTGTGAAGAAGGAAAAAGGCGAGAAAGGAAAAAGGGGAGGAACATAGTTAAAAGGGGCGGGGGTAATGAGACGAACACCGAGTTCGGCACTAGGCGTAGAATCTTCAAAGTCTGGCCGCGTTCCATGGGTTCGGCTCGAGTCTGTTATCGGATGCATTACGCAGGTGGTACGCTCCTCCGGTGAGAACTTTATCAATAATGAAGGGACTCTCCCACTTAGGTTTGAGCTTGTAATTCTTCTTCTCTGGTAGGCGTAGAATGAGTTCGCCAATATTATAAGTTTTGGCCCGCACTTCTCTGCTTTGATACCATCGAGCCTGCTGCTGATAGAATGCAGAACGGGCTTTTTCGACGTCGTGCTCCTCCTCCGGGGAATCTAAGTTGTCCTGTCGATCTAACTCGGCTTCCTTCTCTTCGTACATGCGCACGCGAGGTGAGTCGTGGATTATGTCGCAGGGTAGGACTGCTTATGCGCCGTACACCATAAAAAATGGTGTGTATCGGGTGGTGTGATTCGACGTGGTCCACAGCCCCTAGAGTACGGAGTCGAGCTCCTCGACCCAGTGCTTGTCCGATTCTGTCAAGGACCGCGCTAGTCTGGGTTTGATGCCGCTCATGATGCGACCGTTTGAACGTTCGACATGGCCGTTTGTTTGGGGATGGTAGACGGAGGCGTAATCAAGCTTGATGCCCATGTTGCCGCACCAAGTTTTCACTTCATCGGCTGTGAAGTTTCAGCCATTGTCAGTGATGATGCTGTGGAGGACGTCGTAACGGTGTACAACTCCTGATATGAAGTCTATCACTAGTTCGGATTCGGCCGTTTCAACTGGTTTGGCTTCTATCCATTTGGTGAACTTGTCCACCATGACCAATAAGTATTTTTTCTTATGGCTTCCCCCTTTAAGAAGTCCGACCATATCCAGCCCCCAGACCGCGAAGGGCCAAGTAATGGGGATTGTTTGGAGAGAGGTAGGGGGCATATGGCTCTGATTGGCAAAGAACTGGCAACCGACGCACTGTTGGACAAGGTCCTGTGCATCTGCTCGGGCTGTCGGCCAATTAAAATTGTACGGAAGGCCTTGCTGACAAGTGCCCGAGCCGAAGCATGGTGCCCGCTGAGTCCGGCATGGATTTCAGCCAAGAGCTGCCACCCTTCCTCTTTGGAGATGCATCTTTGGAGCACTCCGGTCGCACTTTTCTTATGTGTATCCGTCTGCTTCTCGTTCGACGACGAGCACTGCACTTACAACTTGATGTGTTGCAGCTATGTACAGTAGCATATGTTCGCCAGTATTTGGCGCTGTCAGGACTGGATTACTGGCCAATAGGGTCTTTATTTCATCCAATCCGGCCGCGGCTGCATCCGTCCACACGAAGTGTTCAGTCCGTCGAAGAAGGAGGTAAAGAGGTAGTGCCTTTTCTCCTAATCGGGAGATAAAGCGGCTTAAGGCAGCCACGCATCCAGCTAATTCCTGGATATGCTTGAGGTCTGGTGGGATAGCCAACTGCGACAGAGCTCGGATTTTTGCCGGATTTGCTTCGACTCATCTATTGGAAACGATGAAGCCGAGCAACTTCCCGGAGGGTACGCCAAAAACACATTTTTCTGGGTTTAGCTTGATGTCGTATGTTTGGAGGTTGTCGAACGTAAGTCTCAGGTCATCTATTAAGGTTTCGACGTGTCTTGTTTTTATGACCACGTCGTCCACATATGCCTCCACTGTTTTGCCGATTTGCTTCTCCGGGCATGTTTGAATCATGCGTTGATAGGTTGCACCGGCATTTTTAAGCCCGAAAGGCATAGTGTTGAAGCAGAAGGGACCATATGGCGTTATGAAGGCCGTTGCGGCTTGGTCGGACTCTGCCATCTTTATTTGATGGTATCCGGAGTATGCGTCGAGGAAACATAGTGAGTCGTGTCCTGCGGTGGCGTTGATGATTTGGTCGATGCGAGGAAGGGGGAAGGGATCCTTGTGGCAAGCCTTGTTCAGGTCTTTGAAATCCACGCATAGGCGCCAGGATTTGTCCTTCTTTGCTACCATTACCAGGTTTGCCAGCCAATCGGATGCTTGATATCTCTGATGAATCCGGCCTCAAGTAGCTTGGCTAGCTCTTCTCCCATGGCTTGCCGTTTAGGCTCTGAGAAGCGCCTAAGAGTCTGTTTGACTGGCTTGTATCCTTTCAGTATATTGAGGCTGTGTTCGGCCAGCCTGCGTGGGATGCCCGACATGTATGAAGGATGCCAGGCGGAAATCTGCCAATTCTCGCGTAGGAAGTCTTGTAGTGCAGCGTCCATTGTGGGGCTCAACTGTGTCACGATGGAAGCTGTCTTTGTGGGGTCCGTTGGATGGACCTGGAATTTGACTATCTCATCCGCAGGTTTGAATGAGGTGGACTTGGGTTTGTTGAGTATCACGTCATCCCTGTCCACTGTGGCATGTAGCGTTGTTAGTTCTTCGGCCGCTAGGGCTTCGGATAACGCTTCCAGGGCTAGTGTTGCAGTTTTATTTTCAGCGCGGAGTGCGACATTCGGATCACTAGCTAGAGTGATGATTCCATTGGGTCCGGGCATTTTAAGCTTCATGTACCCGTAATGGGTATAGCTTGAAAGCTTGTGAATGCGTCTCGCCCCAAAAGGGCGTGGTATCCGCTGCTGAAAGGAGCCACTTGGAATGTGATTTCTTCGGACCTGTAATTCTCCGGGGTGCCGAGTACCACATCGAGTGTGATTTTTCCCGCACACCGTGCCTCCCGACTAGGGATGATTCCCCTGAAGGTCATGCCGCTTTGCTCAATGGGGCTTTTATCAATTTCCATCTTCTTGAGTGTTTCTTCATAGATCAAGTTTAATCCACTTCCGCCGTCCATGAGTACTTTAGTGAGCCGAAAGCCGTCCATGATTGGGCTAAGGACCAAAGCGCCTGGTGCCCGGACTGTCTGGAATTGTGGTTCGTCACTGGCACTGAAAGTTTTAGCAGTGCCGTTCCACGGATTTATTTTTCCCACGTGGCAGATTTCAGTGAAATTTCGATGAGCTCGCTTGCGCCTATTATTTGAGGCAAAAGTCTTGAAGACTGTCAGTACCGTATTGTTGTCTTCGGCAGGATGTTGCTCTGCTTTATGGTTTACAAGAAGATCCTCGCCGCTTTTTGCTACTTGCCAGAGTATCCAACATGCTCTAAGGCTATGTGTTGGCGTAGTATCCGGTGTGTTGTGAATTTTGTATGGCCCATTGAGCCATTCTTCCAATGTGGTTCCACGCCCTGGCATGGGCTTTGGCTTTTTGGGAATTGGATCGGGTAACTTACGAGAGTTTGCCCTTTTAGCTCGGAGGAAGGGTTTAGTGAGAGCCGGATTATCCCAAAAGTTTGTTTGGGTTTTCCAGGAACTTTCCATCACACAGTACTTCTGTACTATGGCTGCTAAGTCGGCAAAGTGTACTATGTCACGGCGGCTTATAGCATTAAGGATCCCTTTACTCTCGCAATTTTTGCAGAAAAGTGAGATTGCGTCTTCCTCGCGATAGTCCTTGACCTTGTTTATCACAAGGAGGAATCTGGCCCAGTAGCGATGTACTGTCACTTGGGGCTCTTGTCTGATATGGGAGAGACGGATTAAGTCAGGGTGGGTGGGCGTAGTAAAATATGGATTCTGATCCGATCTAACACCCAGGGGCAGAGGAGCTTCCGGGTTTGGTCGCTCGGGCTCTGGGGTGCTGCCCGATTTTTCCGGCCCATTGCCCGATTATAAGTTCGGAGCTTGGGTCATGTCCTCCCACAAACGGGTATCCGTCTCAGAGAGCTCGGTAATCCGGACATAGTTTGTCCTCAAAATAGAGGGATAATCCATGTGTGGCTCTTCCACTACCGCTATCTCATGGGTGACCGGTGGGGATTTAATATCCCTTTCGTCGGGTTTAAGCCCAATCCGATCATAGTCTATAGCGACTCCCAAAGCGGCAACGCGATCCAAGAGCTCATTAAGAGAGGAGAGCTCCATTGGATCCATCTGTTCGGCAAGTTTTGAGTTGACGTGGAGGCTGTTTTTGATGACCCGAGAGGTTATCGTCGGCGCTGAAGCCGATCGGGCAGCCATGATGAAGCCGCCTAGTCGGAGAGTTTGGCCTACCGCCAGTGCTCCTCCAGAGGTGATGTTGTCCTTGACAACGAGACGGGCCATCGAGCCTTGTGGCGACGACACAGAGGAACTCTCAATGAAAGCACCAATGTCGGTGTCAAAACCGACGGATCTCGGGTAGGGGGTCCCGATCTGTGCATCTAAGGCTAATGGTAACAGGAGGCAAGGGACACAATGTTTTACACAGGTTCGGGCCCTCTCGATAGAGGTAAAACCCTACTTCCTGCTTGATTGATCTTGATGATATGAGTATTACAAGAGTTGATCTACCACGAGATCGTAGAGGCTAAACCCTAGAAGCTAGCCTATGATGATTATGATTATCTTTCTATGGACTAAACCCTCCAGTTTATATAGACACCGGAGGGGGCTAGGGTTTACACAGAGTCGGTTACAAAGAAGGAGATCTAATATCCGGATCGCCAAGCTTGTCTTCAACGCCAAGGAGAGTCCCATCCGGACACGGGACGAAGTCTTGAGTCTTGTAACTTCACGGTCCAACAGTCCGGCGAAAGTATATAGTCCGGCTGTCCGGATACCCCCTAATCCAGGAATCCCTCAGCCATTTCTAGCCCATGTTATCTTTCGGCCTTCTCAGAGCCCATTTACTCTTGGGCTCATTTCCAACATTCGTTTACTTATAGCCCATTACTATCATTTTTTGCTTGTGGGCTAAATTCAGCCCGAGGTTACAGTCGGCCCGTTTTGTGGCCCGTTAATACATTAGGCCGTTTTCATAGCATCATCAAACACGGCCGATTAACGTCGGTCCGTTATGGTCGGCCCATGAACAGACGATTCCAACTCTAGCCCGTTTACGGCCATAATGCGGTCTGTTATTGGCCCATGTTTGCCAATCGATCATACGGGTACAAGGCCCATTGAAGATACGGCCCGTAGAAGGCCCATTGTGTCTACGACACATAGAAGGCCCATTGTTTCTATGGCCAGTAGGAGGGAAATGGAAACTACAGTAAATATGTAGCCCATGGTTATTGTGGTATAGTTTTAAAAATAGGTAAATGGAAAAAGAACTGCATTGACTACAGTAAATGGAAAAAGAACTGCATTGACTACAAGGAAAGAAATAAACAAGACAATAAGGAAATAAATAAGCAAGCAACTTACGCTAGGCTATCATGGCTATTACACATATTACATCCACTGGGCATCAAAGTTCGCCACCAGTGCAAATATAGGGAACACAGCAACATATAAACGTCGCAGCAAAACAAGTCCAGAACTGAAACCACTTAAGAAGAGCTCAAGAAACAATATCCTGGGTACCCATAATGCTGGCAAAATGCTTAGCAAGCTTATTAACTTTCTCTTGTTTGACGCTTAAGTCCTCCAGCACTTGCTGTTTCACCAGAAAGTATTCATCTGAATTATCCAGGGACTTCCCCAGTCCTTCGGCTTCCTTTCGCATAACATCTGATCGATGTATTTCAACTTGAAGTTGAGACTCAAGAAGCCGAACTGATTCAGGCAACGAGTTCGAAGAGCTGGTGCCAGTAGTAGTAGTCAGTAACACTACATCAAGACAGGACTTTTGGGTTGTCTCAGTGTCTTCAATATAGTTTTTGTCAACTTTCTTGGAGACCAACAGGGATGTCTCACTATCTTGAACCTTATCTGCATTACTTCCTTTACCATTGCATAACGCGGTACTCTTCTCCAATATTTTATCCGCATTCTAAAAGAGAAACAAACAAACACATCACAGGTTTAAAATGTAGTATATGAAACTCATTTTGGTAAACCAGTTCAGTAGTAAGGTGGACAGGATAACAACATGAAACAAACATATATCTATGTAGTATGGTCACTGTATGGTCTATATCATTCTAGTTTATGTTGCCAAACCAAGATAGATACAGTTTGAATCATATCTATTTAAGACAAAGCAGCATAGACAGAATATAAGTGTGGGAAACTACACAGCAATAACAACACTTGTAATGTGCATGGCATGAGGACATAACTGTTTATTCAATTGAAACTGAAATCAACATAGATCAAGTTATAACAGCAAACAGCCAAACACATTGAAGAAACAGGTTTAAAACATACCTGTTGCGCCATTGGAGTTTCAATTGCATCCTTCAAATTTTAAATTAGTTGGTATGAGTAAATACAGTGATGCAAGAGCAAAGTAGTATGAACCATAGCTACGGAACCTGACCTGAGAACAATTATTCTTCTGCTTTAAGCGTTGACTTGGGGTTCGGAGTGGTGGTCCTCGTGCTTTGAGCACTGCAGTTGCCTTACCAACTGCACGTGTTTGGGTGCTCTGTGGTGGAGACGTGTTGTGTCAACGGGAACTGGGTGTCTATCTGCTAGGGTTGGGGTTAGAAGGGGTGTAGCTGGTTCTATGTACAACTAGGTAGGGGTACAATCTGCATGAGTGTGCGTTATGTGTGGTGGCGCTGGTTCTTGGGAAAGTACAACCGTGGTTCTATCTGCATCAACATGTAGCACGATCTTTTCTGAAGACCGTGTTTTTACTCCCACAGATACTGCCATCACTCCCTCCAATTGAAATGGCTGATAAACAAGAAAAGTAATTGAATGTACATACATTGTAAGATAGACAGGTGCAATGGATAGTAGGGAAGGAAACATGGCATGAAATAATTCACATTTATGTTGTCTAACCAAACAAAATAGCAGGACATAATTTCACATATATGATGGCTAATTAAACAGGATAGCATGACACAATTTCACATGTATGATGGCTAACTAAACAGGATAGAATGACATACTTAAAAATATGATGACTATGTAAACAGGATGACATGATATAACTATACGTTGTGTCTATTAAAGTGGTTGGCATGCCATAAATCACAAACATGCCGTCTATGGAAACATGATGGCATGATATAATTCACGGATAGAATGGCATAATTTAAAATATGATGACTATGTAAACAGGATGAGATGATATAACTATATTATGTCTTTAGAAAATGGGTTGGCATGCCATAATTCAGATACATCCTGTCTATGTAAACATCATGGCATGACATAATTCAAATATATGATTTATATACTAAGGAAGTGAGCAGAGTGTAATCACATATATGATGTGTCAACTAAGGAGATGGCATTCAATATTGTGTATATGATGTAAAAACTAAGGATTGCAATACAACATATGCATGATATGAGTAATATAACCCTGCCAATTTTGAGCATACACCTCTGGGGGATAATACGGCTGGTCATCTGCCTCTGAATCCTCCTCTTAAGAGCTATCTGTAACCAGCAAGATATCTGCTTCAGCAGGTAGCATTGTCTGCTCTGAAGACCTTTTTTTCACTCCAGATTTCTCCATCACCAATTCAAATGGCTGATGCACAGGAAGAGCAGTTGAATATACAAACATTGTCAACAAAAGGAATGAGAAATACAAAAAAATGGACGGCATGATATAATTCACATATAAGACGCTTGCCTAAACAGCATGGCATTGCATAATTCACATACATAATGCCTTGCAACAAGATAACATTGCATAATTCACATATATAATGTCTTGCACCAAGATGGCATCCATACGCATGATATGAGAAACATAACCCT
>NC_041383.1:350553398-350641885 GCF_002162155.2 Triticum dicoccoides | reverse complement strand
TCTGTCTCTAAATCCTCCTCTGAGGAGCTATCGGTAACCAGCAAGACATGCGCTTCGTCAGATAGCATTGTCTGCTCTGAAGACCTTGTTTCCACTCTAGATTTTTCCATGACCGTGTCGAATGGCTGATGCACATGAAGAGTAATTGAATGTACAAAAATTGTTGACAAATTTAACACGTAATAAAAAATGATGGCATGATATAATTCACATATAAGATGACTGGCTAACTAGGGTGGCATTGCAAAATTCACATATATGATGCCTGGCTAAACAAGATGGCATTGCATGATTCACATATACGATAAAGAAACTAAACAGATGGCATTGGCACAAAGCATGTCTAAACTAAGTAGATGACATCTTTAATGTATACATCAAGCAATGCAAGGCACCATATGCATGATATTACCAACATCAGCATGCCAAGTTAGAGCGAAGACCTCATGGGGGAAATAGGAGTGGTCTTCTCCTTCTGAATCCCCCTCAGAACAAGTATCTTCCTCTTGATTACGATCCGAAATGGATGGAGGGGGGGGTTGCCTTTGTGCCCACCATGGAACGACGTCTACATGAAATTTTATTGCCACGCAAGGCTCGTCTCTTTTGCTCTACATGATCAGTTCCATTGTGTACAATAACCGGCATGCATAGGAATAAAACATAGTGAGATTATGTAAGGAGTGCATGCACAAATCCAGAGTGATGGTAGCAAACTGTGGATAGACCCAAAACCAATGATAGCACGCAGATAATAGCTTTAGTTAAAAAATACAGATAATGGCTCCTTTAATGTTTGTTTGCACCCAACATGAAATTCATAGTAGACACCAGAGATTAACCAGATAGTAGATAGATAGTACTGATTGCTGCTCCAATATGTACCCCACAAACATTTAAAAACTCAAGCTTCAGCATTAGTTTGGACCTGACTCGGAGTCTAATAGGTGAACACGACGATAATGTAGCATGTCATCATATTAATCGACGCATAACATAAGCAGACATGGAAGAGTGCGACCTCTCTTGCGGACCCGTGTAGTCCTCAAGGTCATCTGCTCAGTTGATGGTGGTAATGCAGTTTTCGTGGCTGCCGGCGGCGGGGAAGAAGATATGAGGCGGCGAAAGACAGTCTGGAGAGCGGATCCCTGCTGTGGTGAACCCTTCCGTCGTTGGAGCAGCTGAGCTGGGGTGGAACACAGCGCCGCAGGAGCAGGACAAACCACACAAGGTTTTCTTTGACACATATCTGTAACAGAAGTAATTGAGTAAGGGCTTGTTTGAATTTGAGGATTCTAACAATGCAGGGATAGGAAATAGACAGGAATAGGATAGGAATGCACGTGCAAAACAGAGAATTTAAAAACACAGGATTTCTGCCAATCTGGGTGTTTGATTCACAACAATTGGAAGATCACAGGATGCAAAAAAGCATGGTGAGATTAAGTCAAACCACAAGAAACTGTACGGTTATAATGCTATTATGCTACTATCTGTTAGTCTTGTGCTTGATGAATAGGAATATGAAAAGGAGGACAAGTGGAAATTAGTATTCCTACAGTTTTTCTGTCAAGGAGACACTAAAGGAACAAATCCTACAGTTTTCCTTTGCTCCATTCCTTTGCACCAAATTCATGAAAAGTAGTACCATAGGAAACTTTCCAATTCCTATGTTTTTCATTCACTTTTCCTTTCAAGCACTGGCGATTCTAATAGGCAAGCTTGAGCAAGGAAAATCCTACACTAAAAAAATGTTTTTGTGCTACTTCTATTACTTTGGACCCAGGCCACTGCCATACTAGCTCAACTCCCAGGCCCATCGACAAATGCACAGCTCAAACGCGCAGAGATAAATAATGATGGCGTTCAAGAGAGTCCATCACGGATAGCTAAGTTTCCTGGTACCTCATTGCTTGTCATATAGTAGGATAAAATAATCGTATTTCCCGTTACTACGAGTGCTCAGTGGACAATATATATAACATGTAGAGTAAAAGAGAGATGCAACAAGTGTACAACCTCTTTGGTGAAGCCATGTCGATCTCAGCATGATTGGGTTGGCCGCTGAGGATGCTCCGGCTGACTTGGCTGTCGGAGGAGGGGAAGAAGATCTTAGGCGTCTGGAGATGGAGCCCGAGGTACTGCTCCGCTGTGATGGAGGGTTTTGTCGTTGGAGCAGCTCCGGTGAGTTGTACGACACCGAGGCTGAAGCAGGACAAGAGAGACAATGTTAACCTGAGTTGAATTCTAATAGCATCTCCAATACATGATGTAAAATACATAACCACAAAGTGCTAGATGTAAAATACATCAACCTCTCATCTCTAAACTTAACTGTCGAACTAAATTTAACTGTCGAAACTGAACTTAACTGTCGAAACTGAATTTTGCTGTCGAAACTGAATTTTGCTGTCGAAACTAAATTTTGCTGTCAAAACTAAACGCACTAGCAAGGTGAGGCTACACGTCGGTCGACTGACTTTTTCATCTCTGGTTAGTCGATTTTGCAGCCGTTGGATACGAAATCAAGGGCCTGCGGTTCATCTTCAACCTCCACCCCCCTTAGCCGCCAGCCACCACCGGCCAAACAGCAGCCCCCCGCCGCCCGCGGTCAGCGGTGCACTGCCCCGCCCACCCTGAAAACACTCCCCACCGCCAGTCCGCCGCCGCCCTGGCCATCCCTCTAGGCCCCCCTGTGCCGAGCTTTTTCTTCGGCGATCCCCACACCACCGCCCCACCAATGCCCCGCCACCGCCGGCGACCACCGCCCCCACCCTGAACCCTAAGATATATAGTGGGGTACCTCTCCGGTGAGCCCCCCCTCCCCGCTGCGGCTGGTTCTTTCTTCACCCCGGCGAGCCCCCCAACCCCCTGAAAATTGACTGAACAAAAAGTCGATTCAGTCGACTGAAGTGTAGCTAAATTGGAGCATCATCGCAAGCAAGAGCAAGAGTGAGAGTAGCAGCGCGAGCAAGAGCAGAACAGGCAGGGGACCGAGAGCAAGAGCAGAGCAGCAACGCAAGCGAGAGCTAAAGCAGCAGCAGCTCCTACTGATGTGGACGTCACCGCCGAGGGAGCGACACCGTGGAGGAAGTGGCCGGTGACGCCGTCGTGGATGGAGCCGCGCCGTGTCAGCTCGAGACCGAGCGGCGGCAGCACCGTGAGATCGAATCAAGAAGAAAGTGGGGCGATTAGTGTACAACCTCTTTGGTGGCGCCGATTAGGCCGCAGCTTCATCCGAGGAAACGGTGATGATGATGCTCTTCCGGTGGTGCATGTGAAGACGGCGGTGTGGGAATGGAGGTGGCGCGAAAGACGAGGGGAACATTGGGGCAGCTCCTTGGAGGTGGAGGACGGGGTGGATGAACCGGCGGGGCGACGAGATTGACGATGGATCCTCATCCGGTACGGTGGATGAGGGACGTCGAGGTGTTGCTGTGGACGACGTCGTCGGGGAAGAGGCTCCGGCTGGGTGGCGGACGGAGCATGGTGTCGGGTTTCGTCGCGGGTTTTCGTGGCCTCAGTGTACGAATGGGTGGGCGGATGGGATGGCACTAGGGAACCATGGCTTAGGGACGCGCTTGTCTGAAATGAGGGGTAAGTTATGAAAGTACCCCCACCGATTTGAGGCGGTTCTTTCGGTTCAGGGGTACCACGGGCATTTCGCGTGTCGGGATTTCACAGGAGGTGGGAGTTTTCGCACGCGTTGTAATTTTGGAATAGCAAGGCGCGGGTTGAGATGGAGGGAGTTGTCAGAGCACATGAGACAAAGATATATCTTAAATATTTCGGGCTAACAAGGCGCGAGTTGAAGAGGCGGGAGTTTCACAACACGATAGACAGAGACGCTAGCTTGAATTTTTGGCATAACAAGGCGCGGCTTGAAATTTCGGATGAACAAGCTTAACGTGTACCCAAAAAAACATTTCCAAGACCAGCGCCGCTCTTTCGCTCTTCTCCTCTTAAACCATTGCCGCTCCTCTCCTATTCCAATCTAAATCCAGCGCCGCTCCTCTCCTCTTCCATTTCAAAACCACCGCCCATCCTCTCCTGTTCTAGTCCAAAACCAGCGTCGCTCCTCTCCCTTCTAATCCAAAACCAGCGCTGCTCCTCTCCTCTTCCATTCAAAAACCATCGCCGGCGAGTGAAGGTGCTGTGGAGAAGTAGATCGATGGAGGATTACAACCAATACGTGAGGATCGCAGATGGCGACCCAGTGAAGCTAGCTAGGATGTTGGAGATACAGTCTTGGTTTGACAACAAGGACCAACTAGCGGTGACGGTGACATCCATGGCCAAATAACTGCAACAGAGTGAAAAGGCGGCGATACTCCCGGAGGGAGTCGCGCGGGAGTACATAGAGCTGCTCCTCTGGGCCATGGAGCAAACAGATTCACCGAATCCGATCGTGAGGGAGCGATGGTGGGAGTATCGATCCCATATGGAGCATCCACCAGAGATTGAAGGATCGAGCATCTACAGGGTGCCGTTTGTGAGGGTGTCCTGCCAGAGCGAGACGGTGGAGTCTTCGTCGACCGAACCCAACTGCAAGAGGAGAAAAGCAGTTGGCCCGACGATGCTTCCCCACCATCCTCTCCCTCGCCGTTCACATCATCTCACGGGGCGACTGTGTGCCGCCGAGGCATAGGAGGGGACTGCCCCCCCAGCCCAATAGTCGGGCAGGTTGTGAATTGTCAGGAGGAGCTTAGGGTTGTCAGTATTTGCAGGTTGTGAATTGTGTTTTGTGTTGTGTATTTTGAGAGTACTTTCAGATATGAATGTCTTTTGTATTTATGAGTTGTAGTATTGAGCATATGAAGTATTTTCTGAATTCTAGAGATCTATTTTTAGCACTTAAAAAATGTTGTTTCATAGGAGTATAAAAGTGGAGACAATGTGATTCTCAGAGAAGAAACTGCAAGTTCAGTTTCAGATAAGAAACTACAACTTTCAGAGGCGGAGCATTTATATTAACACGACCTTTTCGAACAGGGTTAACATCATGTTGGAAGTTTAATTCATGGTCAAAAATGGAACTACCAGCCAGTTAACATCATGCTGATCAACATTCATGCATAGCACATCTTCATATGATGCACAGTCAAAATGCCCACACAATGTCGAGTGTGCGAAACACAGAGAAAACGAGGGACGAAGTTTTGGCAAGTGTTGGACGTGGTGTGCATAGATGACAATGGGGACCCACATGTCAATAAAGGAAGAGGCAAAAACTTTGGAGATATTTTCCCTTCACAGGTGGAATCGAACCCTGGCGGAACAGCTGTCGGGTAGTGTCACTTGGCCACTAGGCTAGTTCAGTAGTTTCGTTAATAATAAGGCACTTCCTCAGGTGGTCGGATCCCCTCTGGCACCTTTATGCGCTTGCCGCGACGCCGCTGTCTGCTGTTGTGAACATGCTGAACAAACAAGAGGAACCTGGGGAGGACTATACATGGAGAGGCAGACAGTCGGGACCCACCAGGTCTATGGCCGTACGCAAGCAAGTGCCTCATCGAAAAAATACTTCCTCCTAATGCTATACTGACATTGGGGCCCACGGGTTTGTCAACATAGTTACATTTTTTTAGGTGCTTCATAGTAGTTACTATAGGAGATAAATTCACAACGAAACTGGGGGGCTGGCAGGTATCATTTATTATCACTGGGGCAGCAAGTATCAGCTGGGTTTTGGGCTGCCCCGTCTAGGCTTTCATTTTTAACATGTGCAGCCCACGACCTCGGATGGGAGGTCCATAGGCATGTTTGTATTTTCTTGAGGGACGTCATGTATCGACCGGCCTATGGACCTCCCATGCAAGGTTTTATTTTTCCTGAATATCGGCATCCCAATTTATGTATTTTTTTGAAGAAAATGCAGAGGTCTGTTCTATTTTTGTATATAAGAATAGGAACGCCAGGTCCAACTTATGTTTCCCTTCTAACTATATTATATATATTTAAATTATTTTATACATTATTATATATTATTTTTATTGTCATCATATATTGAACAGATACTTACATATGTAAGAAAAAAATATCCCACATATTTTTAACTTATAAAAATAATTTCTTAACAATAAAATCCTGGATTGTTTTGGCACGAAAATCTTAGTGATTGTGTACAAAAGCTTGGTAAGATTTAAGGATGAATGTAATAATATCACTTATTATTTAAATATATTTATAACAAAATGCTCAGCCCCTTTTTATTTTTCGATAACATTGCTGGCCCAACCCAACATTATAATTAGAATCAGCCCAACAACATTGTGTATTTCGAGAAAGTGCAAATGGTCTGTAATTTTTTAGGAAATAAAATAAATGGGCCGCATGGACACTACATTATTTGTTCACCCAGCCTAGCTAATGGCTGTAATTCAAAAAAAGAGATCAAATTGACTGTAAATTCTACCGCGCAAAAAAAAGACTGTAAATTCTGAAAAAATGGGTTGAATACGTGCCACATTTTTGGAGGCTGAAATGTGGGCCAATAGGTCGAAGCCAACGCAAATCGTTGTCAATTTAGTCAACAAATGATTCTGACATGTTAGCCATTGGATTTACATCCAACGACCGGCATCCATCTTCAATATCTCGTCTTCTTCCTCCAGCGCCGCCGGGACCACCTCCCGCCTCCTGCTGCTAGCAGGTCTACTTAGCACGCTTCGCTATGAAATGCTACTCCATCGTTGGCCAGGCCATCCCTCCACCCCTCCACACCTCCTGTTCTTCTCCACCGGTTGTTCAACCACACCGCACTAGGACCAGTTAACCCTCGTACACCTCTCCGTCTGCGACTCTACTCCCGCGTCTTCCCATCTCCGGCTCGTTGCTGTCCAGGGCCTCGCCGTCGTCCACAACCTTGGATGCCCTCGGCGTGGCATGGTCAACGTGGTCAACGAACGACACCATCGGAAGTAGACTGTGCATGGAGAGGCTGACAGCTGGGTCCACGGCCGCACACAAGGAAATGCCTCCTTATTACGCGCAAAATAATGATTCCTCCACCTGACATCTGGGACCCACCGGAAGGGCCTCTGTATTTCACGAAAAAACGTACCCCCCACTGACAGGTCGGACCCACCAGCTATCTTCGCACGCAAGTGCCTCCTTGTTACGCATAAAAAAATTAATACTCCCCCTGCCAGCTTGAACCCAGCATAGTGGGAGGCTGACTTGTGGGCCTACCAAGTTGACGGGGACGGAGGGCTTTGTCAACTTAGTCAATATGAAGGATTCTAGCTCCTCTTACCGTACGATGTTCATCCAACGGCCGTAGTGCTTCTTCAACCTCTGGTCTTCTTGCTCCAGCCGCCCAAACCAGCATCAGTCGTGCCGCGTGCTCCTGCCTCCCTTGTCCGGCTGTGTTCCCGCGGAGGCCTCACCGCCCCTACTACTCCCACCGCTGGCTAGGCCATCCCTCTACTCACCCAGACCCCCTGTTATTCTGCGGTGATGGCATCCTCCCACCGCAGCCGAACCCGTAAACCCTCGTACTCCTCTTCGTGTGGGCATCCACTGCTGCGTCTTCCCCGGCTCCGCGTCGTCCCCTTCCTAGGCCTCGCCGTCGTCCACCGCCGTGGTGATCTCGGCGCGGCGTGGTCAATGTGGTCAACGACCGACTTCCACCGGAAGAGTACTGTATGTGTAGAGGCTGACAGCTGGGTCCACGGCAGACGCAAGGAAGTGCCTCCTTATTACGCGCAAAATAATTATTCCTCCATCTCACAGCAGGGACCCACCGGACGGGCCACCATATTTCGTGAAAAAAATGTTTCCCCCCTGACCACTAGGACCCACCAGCTACACCTTCGCATGCCAGGAAGTGCATCCGGGCAAAAAAAAAACGATTCGCCCCCCCTGACTGCTGGGACCCACCAGCTACATCTTCGCACGCAAAGAAGTGCTTGACAGTCGGGACCCACCTGGTCGAAGCGTACGTAGCATTGTCATTCTGGTCGCGAACGTGTACGTACATACTGATTGATGTAGAGGCACGCACGTGTTGTAGTAGAGGCGCGCACGTGTCGTAGTAGAGGCGCGCACGTAGCATGTACACGTACGTAGAATGGCCAGGGTGCAAGGCCACATACGTACATATGGGCAGGGTCTCGAACGCCTACTCGCGCATACGTACGGCCAGGGCTCGTGTACATGGTTGGGTCAGAATGGAGAAACCGCGTCGTCGTCGTGTTCAAGGGGAGGCAACGAAATGCGTCGTGTTCATGGGGAGGCAACGAAATGCGTCGTGTTCATCGGGAGGCAACGGAACACATGGGAGCCAACTGGCTTGGACGGAACAGGCGATGGAAACGAGGCCTGGCATACCACAAAATGGAGAAAACGGCCTTGTGTTCGACCGGCCACGTTTGAAATGGGATCCCGTTCATCGGGAGGGGTCTGGCGTACCGCAAAACGGAGGAAACGGACCTACTACGGTCGAAACTGGGCTCTTGTTGATCGGGAGGGGTGTGGCGTACCGCAAAATGGACGAAACGGACTTGTGTTGGAGTGCTATAGTCAAAACGGGGGTCATGTTCATCGAGAGGGGTGTGGCGTACCGCAAAACGGAACTCCACGAGATACTGTTCATCTCCACCGTCGACCTCCTCCAGCCTCTACGGGCTCATGTTCATCCAGCCTCCACCGCGCGCTACTCCACCGGCTACTGTTCAACCACCCCTCCACGGGAATCCCTCCACCATCTACTGTTCATCCAGCCCTCCACGGGGTCCTCCTGTTCATCCAGCCCTCCACGGGGTCCTGTTCATCCAGTCCCAACCGGCTCGATCGATCGGGGTCCTGTTCATCCAGAGGCAACGCCATGGGGTCATGTTCATCCACCTCCACCGCTCACTGTTCATCCACCCCCCTGCAATGCTCATTGTTCATCCAGAGGTAGCATCGATCGACTTCAGTTAGCAGCAGTAGCGAAGGAATCGCTCGATCGGGTTCAGTTAACAGTCATCGATTGATCGCTCGAGTTCAGTAACGCGTAGCCTGCAGTGCAATCGCTCGGGTTCAGTTAGAGCCCAACGCCTCGCTCGGGTTCAGTTAGAGCTAACGCCTCGCACACACGCGCGTACGTGTACGAGAGAAAAGTGCATCTCTCAGCCCCCGACCACCCACCGTAACCGGGAACTCCCCGAAATTTTCCTCGCCCTCGCTTCTACCATGGTTTTTTCTGTCATGGACGGCCCAAAGAATGTCATGCAGTTGCATCTCCGGCCCGCCCAGGACGAAAAGCCCATTTTCTGTCATGTTTTTTTGTCATTGAAGTAGGAGCCCACCACATCTATGAGGATACCGGGTTTTGTCACAATTATCATCAAAGAAGTGTCATAAGTAGGACAGGAAAAAATTTCGTTCGACCCAAAGTGTCACGGATGTGTCTTTTTTTTGTAGTGTTGTGTTTCTTGGATCTAGTACATGTGTGACTTTGTTCTTGTTGGTTGAGTGATTTCTTGTGTTTTTCTCTCGTTGCCCTCCTCGTGTTCTTCATGTTCCTCGTAGGGATCCACTCCAAACGTGAAAGATCGGCCTCTAGGGTTCTGCCCTACATCATCTTGGTATCATGAGCCATGTTGATCATGTTTTTGGAGCCCCTACCCCATGTTTTCTAGCTTGATTTTGTTGTTTTTGGCCTAAATCCGAAAATCCCCACCAAAAATAGCCCCAATTTTTTTTGTGATTTGTTGGTTTGATGATGTTTTGTTGATTTTGATCCATGGATTTGCTTGGTTTCAAGTGGATCTAGCATCTCCCCAAGTTTCCCCACCTTCCATCCTTGAAATCCATCAAATTTTGCCCCCGAAATCATCAATTTCCGCCCCAAAATCGAGTTCCTCGAGTTCATCCTCGAATTTGGAGCCCGAACATCCGGCCATTAGCCCGGATATCCGGCTCCTGGAGCGCATTTTCGCGTAAGTTTCTGGACATTAGGTCCCGGAAATCCAGCCCGAGCCCCAGATGTCCGACCCCTGTCATTTCAGCTTTTCCCGTTTCACCGTCTTGACCATAACTAATTCATACAAACTCCGATTTTGACGTTCTTTAGCTCGTTTTAAGCTATTGACATCCCTCATCCCACAAAAATACCACCAACACCATTTCACTCCATCAAATTTTGTAATTTTGGAATCTTTGCCTAGGGCTTCCACCACATCATCCGCTACACCACCACCACCTTCCGCAACCTAACCCATTTTGCTTGCCATAGCATTAGTGGTTGCTTGAGTAGTGATTTGAGTCTCCTAAGGTGTTTCGGCTACTTAGGGATGGTTGCTTCTTCATCAACCACCACCACCATTTCCGCATAACCTTGCCCACCATACACTACCGACAACCCAACTTAACCAATTTTGTTTGAGCTTGTTTGAGTTGTGGCTTGTGTCTCCTAAGGTGTTTCGGCTACTTAGGGATGACAACTTCAACTCTGACACGTGTATAGCCAATCATTTCACTACCGCATTGCCAAGTGCAAATGACCACCGCTTTCCGCTACCACCATTTTGACATTTGACGTTTGAGATTTTGAGTTCGCGGTTTTTTCATTTCCTAAGGTGTTTAGGCTACTTAGGGATGAGTCTACATCATCTTGGTTTCTACATCAAGAACACCGTCACTCATCATCGCCACGGACTGTAACCTCCATATCATCTTGGTATCGTGGTATCCCTCCATTGTATATTCCCATGCCTTTGCATTGATAACCACATAGCCTTACTTTTGCGTTGCTTACCCATCGAGACTAGCCTTTGAGTATTTCCGGCAATGTGACTTGTGCACATTAGTGATCATACTCCATAGCATACATACCATACCATAGTGGTGCATATCTTGGCATCATCTTTTGTGTCACAAAGTTGTCATCTCATACACAATTGCTATCTTGGTTCACGAAGTTGTGCATGAGAAAAGAGCTCAAAAGTGAAAGAGCCAAACAAGCTTTTAAGCAAAGAGGGAAAGATAAGCAAAGAGCTTATAAGCAAGAACCATAGCATCATACTACATTAAGATTGTCATATCTGATCATCTTGGATCATATCACCGAAATACCATACATATAGCATACTTGGGATAGAGGTCGTTGCATTTTTGCCTAGTAGGTTGTGCACAAGTTCCATATCCACCTATTGGGCAATCGTGCTAGCGTCTCTCTAGTATTGTGCAACAAGAGCATTTTCGTGGACTCCACATTTTGGCTCATTTTTGGTTTGCAGAATCCCACTTATCTATTTGCGTGTGTGTTTCCGTGTACCTTTCATTGCTATTGGTCCATTTGTTTCACTTGCGAATTTGCGAATCTCCTTCAACATTATTGACTCTTGCTAACTTTTTGCATTAAATTTTTTGTGCCACTATCCTCACCGAGCTCCACCATAAGCTTTACTTGTGTAAGTGTGAGAACCGACAAGAATTGGTACCAATTGTGCTATTTCCTTGTTACACATTTGAATGATCATTGATCCATCTTCAACATCGGACAAGGTACATTTGGTCTAGTTCTTCTCTTTCTCCCACTCATACTTGCTCGAGTCTTGTGTTGGATAGGCAAGGCATTTCATCTCCTGTCTTCGACAACCCCGACGGCGTGAGCAACTACATCACCAAAGCGTCCATCTTCGATCTACAACAACAAAATGCAAGATGCACAATCACGATTGCGAGAATGCATCGAGAACATCTCCATCAACATTTGTCACTCCGAAGCAAGGAAAAGGGACTACATCGACAAGAAGCTTTCTGCACAAAAAGAGGAGCAAGATGCAAGGATGGAGGATATTCGAGCCTTGATCAAGTCTTCTTCCCCTTCATCATCTTCAAGGCAGCGACGTTCAAGCCACAAGTCTTTGGAGCGCGAACACGAGGAAAGCGCAAGTCATCCACGTCATCATCTACATGGCGACCACCATCACGTTCGTGATCAACATCATCATGAAGGGCAAGTCACCTCCAAGCATCATGTGCATGACGACGACGAACACCTACGAGCTCAAGCACGTCAACGACATCATCATCATGAAGATGCTCCACAAGCGCAAAGGCACAAGTCCCAACAAGCCCTACTTCACGCCAAGTCGACGCGTCATGAGCAAAAGAGAAGACGCGAGATGAGCACCACCAAGACGGAGCTACGGCTACCACCACCACTTCAGCATCTTCGCCAAGTGCTATCAAGGCATCTTCGCCTTTGGACGTACGACATCTTCGCCTACTTCCCTTGAGTATGCCTACAAGAACTTCATCAAGTCCAAGGCGACCACCTACAAGTGAGGGCGACACTTCCATCTTCGGAAGCCCCTCAAGGAAGATGGTCGAGCATGGGAAATTCCGCTCGGTCATGGAGACGAGCTATCAGGTGCCACATCATATGGGCCTCCAACACCAAGACGGTGACAAGAAGGTCGAGCAAGGGCCATCCCCTTCGACCACGGCGATAGGAGTTGAGCATGGAGGCATTTGCACCTACATATCTCCGACACACACACATGTCGAGATGCCCCATTTGTCATGTGAGGGGAGCCACCACCACATGAGTGACATGAGTGACAACACCATACGTGACATTGAGTGTATTTCCTATGAGAGGATGAGCGTGACCACCACTAGCCCCACACATGAGAGAATGCCACACATCCTATGTGAGGTTGAGCGCCATTTGAGTGACTCCACCAACAATATGAGTGAGAGCACCCTTGAGGGAGTGAGTGAGCCACAACACTTAGCGAGTAAGGTAGTTGACACGGCATGTGAGGCCACTATGATTTATAACGACTTAACCTCTACTCCTAGTGTGTTTTCTTCTTTGGTGCTAGGTCTCCTAAATGACGACATGCATACCCTCCATGAGGCCATCCCTCCAATGGGAAAACCGATGGCCATGGTGGACGATGATGCACCCCCCACATGGTTCCATCAAAACGAAGATGACAACGAGTGGATCTTCGACACCTGACCGACAACACATGAGCGACGCTCCAAAGGTAACATAGGTGATGGTGCTTCTCTTGTCCCACTAGTGGACTCTCTTGACATCGATTGCTCCCATGATGTTGACCCACCTATTCCCATGCTTCATGCTAGTGAGACTTCTTCATGCCTTGACTTACCTATTTATGATGAATATGATGATGAGCATGTTGAGTTGCCTAGTTGTGATGCTATGCTCCATAGGATATCATGTGAAAATTCTATTGGTCACGTCATGTTTGATAATCCTTTAAGCTTGTCATATGCTATGAGTGAGATCTCCCATATTGCATCATTACAATCTCAACATAGTAACTATGCATGCCCCATTAAAATAAATCATATTTGCACTTATGGCATAGATGACAAGATGATGGTCATTGGATTTTGCTTCTCTTGTGATGATATTGCCATGCTTCCTTTACATGATTTGCTCAATTCATCTACTATGTCATGCCATGATCACATTGTTTTGAATATGCATTGTTTTGTATGTTGTCAATATTCTCCATGTGATGTTTCTACAAATGCTCATGAGGAGACCCCCATAGTTTCCTCATACATATTAGGAGATTTTGATGCATTCCATACTTTGCATGATTCCCATGATAGTGCACACCATATGCATTCTATGAATAATAATGCTCGAGATATTGCTCATGATGCATTACACAATTTGAGTATCCATTATGCTATACATAATAACAAACCTCTCATGATGGATGACATGTTTCTATATCACACATCTCATTTATTTGAGCATTGGATATTTTGTGCTAACCGACACATGCACGTGCCCATCATGATGGATGATGTGTACATATACCACGCACACACAATTTTCCCTTTGTCCTTGTTTTGTGTAGGTACTCATGTATACTCGTCAACCTCTCAATCCCACGAGTTGACGAAACAAGCTCCTGAGAGCAATGATGCTTTGGGATCATGTGAATTGTCCTTACCACCGTTCTCTCCGCGCAACGACTATGCACATCTCTTTTACTTGTCTCTCACATGGCTATGTGCTATTTACCACTTGTCACCTTATGCTCATTTTCCCGTGTTCACTTTGCATGTTATCCTTGCTTCTATGCCTTTGCCATGCAATTGTGACCCTTGTTTGCATCTACCCATGATTCACCATTATGCTACTTCTATGTGTATTTGCATGCTTGGTGGAGATACTTGTTGTTATTGCCATGATTTCATTGTGCACCATGTTATTGATGCTTGTTGTGTTGGGAGAGTCATGATGTTCCATTGCTATTTAAATAGGACTTCTTGCCAATACAATGATGATACTTTTCCCATATCTTGCTTTCATGCTTGTGCTATGACATGTGAATTATTCATGCCCACTATTTGTACACATGACATGCTTTCCATGATTCCTTCTAGTATGTTGCATCTTCGCACTACTAGCTTGCTTGACTTGGTCGCTATGATTTCTTGATATGTTGCATCACCCATGTTCCACTATTATTTGCTTTCTTGGGTTGATGACATATATGCTCATGCCTCTCACATGATATATCTTGATCATTGTCTCTTGTGTACATTAGTTTTCTCTTTCATATCCACTTGTATTGAGTGCGGCCATACTATGCTTATTGATCTTGGAGACTTTGACACCTTACTTGTGATGCATGCTTGTTTACTTGAGCCGCTTGTATTTGGTTGTTCTTGCATCATATGCCTCCATACTCTGAAATGCTCCCTTGTACCTTCTTATGATGAGCATGATGCATACACTTGTTGGGTATCTTACCACATGAATGATAGGTTTTGCACCTCCGCTAACCTCATTTGTTTTTCCGAGTGTTTGTCATGTTCTTTCATTTTGGAGGATTCACAAGGCGGTACCATCATGAGCTATATTGGTCATGCAAAGGTCTATATGATGCGTGACACCAACATTTCCGACATCCTCATAAAGTTGAACTCCTTACCTTTGAGCCATCCTCAAGTTTACATATTGGATGGGTCACTCTTTCATTGTTGTTTCCTTCTTGTTGTCTACATGATACATCTCGCGGACGGAGGAGCGACATAGGAGATTGGCTCTATGGACCTTCACATTGAGGAGCGCTCAGACTTATTGGATGCACCTTCGGACTTCCACTCATGCCATGACATCGAGCATTGGTACATCAACACTCCTTTGGCACACTGCACTCGCACCTCCATATTTGTTGATTGTGCTCACACTTGTTATGCTCGATGGACATATCATACTCACCACAAGTTTGCACCCTATGCATGGATTGACTCACATTATGATTGCCTTGTTGCATCTTGTATTCCCATGTCATCCATGATATATGAGCTTGTGCACTTCCTTAGCAAATTTGTTGTGATCTTTCTTGATGGCATATTCACACATAATGGTCATATTGGCCACCATCAATTGCATGATAACATACACATATTGAGCATCCATTTCCATGTTCATGCTTTTGATACACCATCTCACTATGGCATCATTTTGCACCGTGGTTGCATTGATCATATTCACAACACATTTGTGTGCACAATGAATGTTGTTTCTCCCGAACGCTTTGCATATCATTCTAGATCATCTTGATAAGCTTCATGCGCTTTCTCACGAACAATCTTACCACACGGATGCATTCTTACATGATGGACACCTTGTGTGCGCTAACCATTGTATTCCAGAGTATCGCTTGTGTTTGCTCATTTTGCATGTATACCATCCCGGCGACATCTTGAAGAACTTGGGTTGCGCCATGACTTCCACTCCGTCCAACTACAAATTCATCCACGACAACGGTTTCCATGGTGATGAGGTTTTTGATCCGAGGTCGGATTTTTCCCAATGGAGGGGAGATGATGCGGAGCATCCTACGATCATCCCCATGTACACTACGACTACTCCCCAAGCCCCAAATGTCCATACGATGAGCCCTCGAGCATACACCTTTGGACATAAGGTGAACTTGCTCCTTTCCGAATCTTCCCTTTCCGCATGTAAGACATGGATGCTACCTCAAGAGCGGACCTTGTGCATACTCAGGTACACCCAAGGAGACCACGGAGAGCCCAAGGACTAAGGCCAAGTGTGTGCGGGAGCGAAGGAAGGAGAAGGAAGAAGAGTCGGCTGCTACAGCGGCCGGACATCCGGCCAGAAACCCGGAAATCTGGCGCCCCTATCCTGAAGTTTGGCTACTTCAGCCCGGACATCTGGCACATGCCCCGGACATCCGGATCCTCCCGAAGCCCCATACATCCGGACTCTTTGCCCGGACATCCGGCCCTGCCTATCCAGAGAGTACAGGAATCGGGCAACTCTAGCCCGGACATCCGGCCAGAAGCCCGGACATCCGGCTCTTCATGCGCCGCCGGACATCCGGCCCCCAGCCCGGACATCCGGCACCTGCGTGTGTGCAAAGAATAGGCCAAGGGCCCATGTATCCCCCTCTCAGTTACCCCTTCGTGGGCTAGCACTATATATACTCCCCCACCTCCTCCTAGTTAGGGTTAGCGTTGATTTAGCTCATTTGTGAGATAGATCCTCGCTCATCCATCCGGATCTCCTCCTCGTGAGAGACCGCGGCCTCTTCGGAGAAGATCCACCTGGATTCAAGACCCCTTTACGGGAAGATCCCTCGTGGATTCAAGACCTCCTCTCATAGATGAGCTACCGCCGCTCGTATCGTCCTTTGTTGGATTTGGACCGTGTATCTCTTTGTGTTTCTTGGATCTAGCACATGTGTGACTTTGTTCTTGTTGGTTGAGTGATTTCTCGTGTTTTTCTCTCATTCCCCTCGTCGTGTTCTTCGTGTTCCTCGTAGGGATCCGCTCCAAACGTGAAAGATCGGCCTCTAGGGTTCTACCCTACATCATAGCCTTTTTACTATGCTTCTGAGTCAGAACCAGTAGCCCCCAAGGGCCGGCTTAAACTATTAAGTTATGTCGGTTCTTTGGTTAACAATGATCAGCCTTGCATCTGTAGCCCCCAAGGGCTTGCTTAAACTATTAAGTTAAGACGGTTCTTATCACTTGTGAAAAAACCTCATCTAGTCATCCTTGCAAACCGGTAAACTTGGATAAATGATGAACCGGGGTCATATGTCATTGAATTATAAAACAAACTTTGCATCCATTAGCCCCCAAGTGCCAAGTGCTGCTGCTTGCAAAGGGCTTGGGACTTGTAGATAACTCCATAAAGAAACTTTTTGTACCCACTAGCCCCCAGGTGCCAAGTGTTATTGCTTGCAAAGGGCTTGGGACTTATCCATATACATTGTTTCATAACTATTCATATTTGTTTGGACTTTTCTTCCTTCAGGAAGCATCCAGTCAATTTCAATCGCAGCAGACTGACTTGAAAACCCGGCTTGAAACACAAGAAGGTGAGACCCGAAAGGCTGACTCCAAGTTCAAGTTTAGCTTTGATGAAAATGAAAAACTCAAGACGGAATTTACCATGGATTAAACCGCCTGGGCTGAAGAGAAGGCTGCCTTGATCAAAAGGGCTGAGAAAGCTGAGGCCTCACTAGAGGAGGTCAGGACCGAACTCACCGGCTTAAAACATCATATCAACTAGATGACCTTTGCCATTTTCGGTAAGATCTGCTTATATCATAACGACTCTTTTCTCTTTATGTTATAAACTGCCAAATGACTTAATCATAATATACCATGCAGGTCCAAGAAGCCGCTATCTTGGGAAGGAGATGCTGGTAAAGCTCAAGGCGGTTTATACGTTGGTAGAACAACTGTATACTGGAGCTCAACGCACAATAGCCGCCATCTCCCCAAGTAAACAAACACCATCTCTTCTCAGCAACATGTTAAGCAACCTTTTCGTCTTGCCAGCCAGGATTGAAGAAAACAAGCGGTCGGCTGCGAGAGCCAGTACCCTTACGGCTTTAAGCCGGGCTAAGGCATGGTAGTCAGAACTAGACCCGGCCGAGCTGGCCACTGTCTATCCCAGTATAAAAGAGGACGTGTCTCCTTTTGACAAGAAAGACTTTGCTGCATGTGTAAAAGCGGTGCGTCCTCTGGCGAGTCTGCTTGTTGAAGAAACTGATCTGTCCAAATATCAGGCGGCTTACACCGCAGAAAATTAGAAGATGCCCACATCGGCTTATAAGATTGCAGAACTTATCCCTCTGATCTGTAAGCATACTTTTGCCCCGGATATTGATCCGTTTGAGCTTATCGATGATGATGCTAAATTGCAAGCCTTGACTGGTATCAATTGGTCATCGTCTGACTTCCAAATGGTGGAGGAAGAAGAAGAACCGGTGCAGGATGACCCGAAAGCTTCAAACTGCCAAGGCCAGGCGAACTGATGCGCTGGACGGTTCTTTATTTGCACCACCAGGAACTGTTAAAAAAATTATCCATTTGGGCTCACGGAGCCATGTAATAGGCTAGTTAAGTAGTGATCTGTCGCGCCATCGTGAACGTTTTGTTTGCATAACACTGCTGATCCATTATCGGGAACTCCGTCCCTTATGCTTTATGGTATGATCAATTATGCAGATCTGGTTTGTCGTTCTTCCCTGTATATATACACACAACAAGTGCCCTGGCGGTTTACCCCAAGGCGGGTCATGATACGCCATATAAAAGACCACAGAGGACTGAATAGTCCATAATCGGAATTGGGTTGTCAAAACCTTATATAACAAAATAAATATCATACCTCTAATATTTGTTCAGACCGCTAACTTTATCATAAGTCGTGTGGTTAAGTCAATAGCCCATAGACAGAATGCCATGTTCAATATATTTATGATACCGGCTCACAACGCCGCATGCAGCAAGGCGTGATATCCCAAAAGTTGAGCAGAAAGCTCTAAGCAGATGACGATTATACCCTGGTGACTTAAAGTCCAAAGCCAGGCCGGGTTAATAACACTCCGAATAAATATATACATGAACCATAAGGCAACATGGCCCTAATTGGTTTTTCAACCATGTATTGACATGCAACAAGAGACAAAACTCCAAAAAATGTTCAAATGAAAGACAAATAAGAAAACAAAGATTTCATAGGCCGCCAAGCCTAAAACTCAAGTGCTTTTATGGGCCGCACAGCCGCTGAGTTAAACCTTAATTCAAAACCTTATAAGCCGGACCTCACATGACCAATCGCTGTTTTAACGTTGACAAGTTCAGGGTCTTTATAAGATTAACTGTCAAGAGTACACCGAGTCATTCCAGGATTACCTGGACGAAGTGGCAGACTTACAAAGGCAAGATAACCCGGATTTTTTGGTGAATACACCTAGGCGTCCAAGCCTAAAGGGTCATAGCTATGCTTACCCAAGTTAAAATTCATTCTAAGCTTATAAACCGGAATCAGAGCTATGCTCCATGAGGAAGCCCCCAAGTATGTTGCAATCATGGCGTCGGATCTAGAGGGTAGTCATGGCTATGCTCAATGAACAGGAAGCCCCCAGTGATCGTATGAAGTGACAATAAAGACTCATATTCTCATAAATGAAACGATAGAGGCCCTGAATTATCAGGGATGTCGGCTTTATTATATTCATGATAATATATACATTGATAAAGTATGTACATCAAAAGAGCCGGTGGCTCAGGTGTAATAAGGCTGAAGATGAGAAATATTCCATGGCCGGCGGGTCTCCTCCTCCGACGTGCGTGAGTCCTTGTGGTCTCGAACATCGATAAGGTAGTATGACCCGTTGTTTAGATTCTTGCTGACCACAAAGGTCCCTTCCCAAGGTCGGGATAGCTTGTGCATGTCAGTTTGATCCTGGATAAGCCAAAGCACCAAATCGCCTTCTTGAAAGGTCCTGGTTTTAACCCAGCGGCTGTGATAACGACGCAGATCTTGCTGATAAATCACCGAACGAGCCGTCGCAAGGTCGCGCTCCTCATCTAAAAGGTCAATAGCATCCTAACGTGCTTTCTCATTGTCAGCTTCGACATAAGCCGCCACACGAGGCGAATCATGACGTATGTCACTGGGGAGAACCGCCTCTGCTACGTAAACCATGAAGAAAGGCGTGTAACCCGTAGATCTGTTGGGGGTTGTATTGATACTCCAAAGCACTAAGGGCAACTCTTCCACCCAACAAACCGGTGTTCCCTACAAAGGAACCATAAGTTGGGGCTTGATACCTCTCAAGATTTATTGATTCACTCATTCAGCTTGGCCATTAGACTAGGCGTGAGCCACTGATGATACATCAAGCCGGATATGCTCTTGTTGACAGAATTCTTTCATTGCTCCCTTAGACAGATTGGTACCATTATCAGTGCTGATACTATGAGGATACCCAAAACGAAAGACCACCTTTTGGATGAATTGAACCGTCGTGGCTGCACCACATTTGCTGACTGGCTCAGCCTCAACCCACTTTGTAAACTTGTCAACCGCCACCAAGAGGTGGGTCTTTTTATCCTTGGACCTTTTGAAAGGCCCACCAATATCCAGCCCCAGACTGCAGACGGCCAAGTAATTGGAATCATCCTCAATTCTTGAGCCGACACATGAGCTCGTCTTGAGAATTTCTGACAACCATCACATTTACTGACCAGATCTTCTGCATCAGCATGAGCCGTCAGCCAATAAAACCCATGAGGAAAGGCTTTAGAAACGAGAGACTTAGAGCCGACATGATGACCGCAATCTCCTTCATGAATCTCCCTTAAAATCTCACGACATTCCTCAGGAGAAACGCATCGTTGAAACACCCCTGTAACACTGCATCTGTGAAGCTCACCATTGACAATAGTCATTGACTTAGACCTCCCAGTTATCTGCCTAGCCAAAGTTTCATCCTCAGGTAACTCGCCCCGGGTCATGTAAGCCAAATACGGAACAGTCCAATCAGGGATAACATGAAGAGCCGCCACCAATTGTGCCTCCGGGTCAGGAACTCCCAAGTCCTCCTCCGTAGGCAATTTCACTGATGGGTTGTGCAAAATATCAAGGAAAATATTAGGGGGGGGGGCTTACTCTGAGACCCCAGCCGGCTTAACGCATCAGCTGCTTCATTTTTCCTTCGATCAATATGCTCCACTTGATATCCTTTGAAGTGACCAGCAATAGTATCCACCTCTCGACGATAAGCCGCCATGAGTGGATCCTTGGAATCCTAGGTCCCTGACACTTGCTGAGCCACCAAATCTGAGTTGCCAAAACATCTTACCCAGCTTAGATTCATCTCTTTAGCCATCCGGAAACCATGGAGTAAGGCTTCATATTCAGCTGCATTGTTAGTAAAAGGGAACATCAATCTTAAAACATAACAAAATTTATCACCTCGTGGGGAAGTCAATATAACTCCAGCCCCCGAGCCTTCCAATTGCCTAGATCCATCAAAATGAATAGTCCAACATATATGATCCGGCTTATCCTCAGGCATCTGCAACTCTGTCCAATCACTGATGAAGTCCAGAAGTGCTTGAGATTTTATAGCCTTCCGAGGCATATATTTTAAACCATGGGGTCCAAGCTGAATGGCCCACTTAGCTATCCGACCTGTGGCTTCTCTGTTTTGAATAATATGCCCCAAAGGAGCAGAGCTGACCATAGTGATGGGATGACCAAGGAAATATTGTTTCAATTTGCGACTAGCCATGAACACACCATAAACCAGCTTCTGCCAATGTGGGTATCTCAGCTTAGACTCAATAAGCACCTCACTGACATAATAAACCAGCCTTTGAACCAGATGCTCCTTGCCCGACTCCTTCCTTTCAACCATAACTACTACACTGACAGCCCTGTTGTCTGTAGCCACGTATAACAGCAAGGGCTCCTTGTCAATAGGAGCTGCAAGAACCGGCGGCTCAGCCAGTTGCTTCTTAAGTGCCCCAACCTCCTCATTAGCAGCATCGCTCCAGACAAAGTTATCTGTCTTTTTCATCATCTGATACAGAGGGATGGCCTTCTCTCCCAGGCGACTTATAAACCGGCTCAAAGCCATGATGCGACCCGCCAAACGCCGGACATCATTGATACGCGCCGGTTTAGCCAAAGAGGTGATAGCCTTGATCTTCTCTGGGTTAGCTTCAATGCCTCTCTCACACACCAAAAAACCCAATAACTTGCCTGCTGGTACACCAAAGACACACTTGGCTGGGTTAAGCATCATTTTGTAGACCCGGTGAGGGAGTCCTAGATTAGGGGGTGTCCGGATGGCCGGACTATGACCTTTGGCCGGACTCCCGGACTATGAAGATACAAGATTGAAGACTTCGTCCCGTGTCCGGATAGGACTTTCCTTGGCGTGGAAGGCAAGCTTGGCGATATGATATGAAGATCTCCTCCCATTGTAACTGACTCTATGTAACCCTAACCCTCTCCGGTGTCTATATAAACCGGAGGGTTTTAGTCTGTAGGACGAACAACAATCATACCATAGGCTAGCTTCTAGGGTTTAGCCTCTCTGATCTCGTGGTAGATCAACTCTTGTACTACCCATATCATCAATATTAATCAAGCAGGAGTAGGGTTTTACCTCCATCGAGAGGGCCCGAACCTGGGTAAAAACATCGTGTCCCTTGTCTCCTGTTACCATCCGCCTAGACGCATAGTTCGGGACCCCCTACCCGAGATCCGCCGGTTTTGACACCGACATTGGTGCTTTCATTGAGAGTTCCTCGGTGTCGTCACCTTTAGGCCCGATGGCTTCTTCGATCATCAACCACGACGTGGTCCAGGGTGAGACTTTTCTACCCGGACAGATCTTTGTATTCGGCGGCTTCGCACTGCGGGCCAATTCGCTTGGCCATCTGGAGCAGATCGAAAGCTACGCCCCTGGCCATCAGGTCAGGTTTGGAAGCTTAAACTACACGGCCGACATCTGCGGGGACTTGATCTTCAACGGATTCGAGCCATGGCCGAGCGCGCCGCACTGTCACGATGGGCATGATCTAGCTCTGCCGTCGGACAGGGCCCAGAGCGCCGCTCAGGTGTCCGCTCCGACCATTAGCTCGGAGCCGACTGCGCAGTCGGGGACGAACGGTTGGACGCCGCCCCAGGAGCCGCAATCTCTACTGCGATAGAGCCAAATACCAGCCTAGTCCTTTGCGAGGCCTGAGACTCCAAGGTGCCGGACTCCGGTCCGGACTCCGAATCTTCCGCACCCCTTCCGATCGAACCCGATTGGGCTCTGATCATGGAGTTCATCGCCGCGGACGTCTTTCAGCACTCGCCCTTTGGCGATATCCTGAATTCACTAAAGTCTCTCTCTTTGTCAGGAGAGCCCTGGCCGGACTATGGTCAGCAAGGTTGGGATGCGGACGACGAAGAAATTCGAAACCCACCCACCACCCACTTCATAGCCACTATCGACGACCTAACCGACATGCTCGACTTCGACTCCGAAGACATCGACGGTATGGACGCCGATGAAGGAGACGACCAAGAACTAGCACCTATAGGGCACTGGAAAGCCACCTCGTCATATGACATATACATGGTGGACACCCTCAAAGCAGGGGATGGCGATGAAAAAACGGAGGACGACCCCGCCAAGAAGCAACCCAAGCGCCAATGTCAGCGGCGCCGCTCTAAATCCCGCCAAAGCAAAAACGGCGAGTCCAGCACTGGAGATAACAACACCCCGGACAGTGTCGAAGACAACCCCCTCCAGCAGGATTTAGCGCAGGAGGACGGAGGAGCCAGCCCTCATGAGAGAGCGGCAGATAGGGAAGTCGAGGACAACAATTATATGCCTCCCTCCGAAGACGAGGCAAGCCTCGACGACAACGAATTCGTCGTGCCAGAGGATCTCGTCGAACAAGAGCGTTTCAAACGCAGGCTTATGGCCACGGCAAGCAGCCTCAAGAAAAAACAGCAGCAGCTTAGAGCCGACCAGCACTTGCTAGCCGACAGATGGACTGAAGTCCTGGCGGCCGAAGAGTATAAACTCGAACGCCCCTCCAAGAGCTACCCAAAGCGCAGGCTGCTACCCCAACTAGAGGAGGAAGCAACTAAACCTACATCACCAGCGTACGATGTGCCCGATCGGCCACCCCGTGGCCGCAGCAGAGAGGCCTTTCGGCCCTCAACTCAAGCCGCACCCCGGGGCCGCTCCAAAAATACCAGAGCACGGGGAAACGCAACAGACCTGCGAGACATATTGGAGGATAAGGCAAGGCAAACAAGATCGATCTACGGATCACGTGGGCGCCCCACGTCATGTGACGATAACCGTCATGCCGGATATGATAAATATGGCCAGGACGAACACAACAGACAAAGCTCATCCGAGCTACGTCGCGATATAGCCCAATATAGGGGCACCGGACACCCACTATGCTTCACAGACGAAGTAATGGATCATCAAATCTCCGAGGGTTTTAAACCCGTAAACATCGAATCATACGATGGCACAACAGATCCTGCGGTATGGATCGAGGATTATCTCCTTCATATCCACATGGCCCGTGGTGATGATCTACACGCCATCAAATACCTCCCACTCAAGATTAAGGGACTAGCTTGGTATTGGCTTAACAGCCTGCCAGCAGAGTCAATTAGTTGTTGGGAGGACCTAGAATCCGCATTCCTTAACAAGTTCCAGGGCACTTATGTGCGACCACCAGACGCCGATGACCTAAGCCACATAATCCAACAGCCAGAGGAATCGGCCAGACAATTCTGGACACGGTTCCTAACCAAGAAAAATCAAATATTCGATTGTCCGGACGCAAAGGCCCTTGCAGCCTTCAGGCACAACATCCGAGATGAATGGCTTGCCCGGCACCTAGGACAGGAAAAGCCGAAATCTATGGCAGCCCTCACGACATTCATGACCCGCTTTTGTGCGGGAGAAGACAACTGGCTAGCTCGTAGCAATAACATAACCAAGAGCCCTGGCAATTCGGATACCAAGGACAACAATGGCAGGTCACGTCACAACAAGCACAAGCGCCGCATTAACAGCGACAATACTGAGGATACGGCAGTTAATGCCAGATTCATAGGCTCTAAACCCGGTCAGCGGAAGAAGCCATTCAAAAGAAACCCTCCGGGCCCATCCAGTTTAGACCGGATACTCGATCGCTCGTGCCAGATACAAGGCACCCCCGAACAACCAGCCAACCACACCAACGGGGATTGTTGGGTGTTCAAGCAGGCAGGCAAGTTAAGTGCCGAAACCAGAGACAAGGGGCTGCATAGCGATGACGAGGAGGAACCCCGGCCGCCGAACAACAGAGGACAGAAGGGCTTCCCCCCGCAAGTGTGGACGGTGAACATGATATACGCAACCCATATCCCCAAAAGGGAGCGGAAGCGTGGTCTCCAGGACGTCTATGCGTTGGAGCCAGTCGCCCCAAAGTTCAACCCATGGTCCTCCTGCCCGATCACTTTTGATCGAAGGGACCACCACACTAGCATTCGTCACGGCGGATTCGCCGCATTGGTCCTAGACCTAATCATTGATGGATTTCACCTCACTAGAGTCCTCAAGGACGGCGGCAGCAGCCTGAACCTGCTTTATCAGGATACAGTGCGAAAAATGGGTATAGATCCCTCAAGGATTAAACCCATAAAGACAACCTTTAAAGGCGTCATACCAGGTGTAGAAGCCAGCTGTACAGGCTCAGTTACACTCGAACTGGTCTTCGGATCCCCGGATAATTTCCAAAGCGAAGAGTTAATCTTCGACATAGTCCCATTCCGCAGTGGCTTTCACGCCCTGCTCGGACGAACCGCATTCTCAAAATTCAATGCGGTGCCGCACTACGCATATCTCAAGCTCAAGATGCCAGGCCCTCGCGGAGTCATTACGGTAAATGGAAACACCGAACGCTCTCTCCGAACGGAGGAGCACACGGTGGCCCTGGGGGCGGAAGTACAAAGTAGCCTCTCAAGGAAATTCTCCAATCCGGGTGTTAAACGTCCGGACAACGTCAAGCGTGCCCGAAGTAACCTACAACAAAACTGGCTGGCACGTTCCAAGCAAGCATAGCAGTGCGGCCCCAACCCTAGCCCTCGCCAGATGGCGATAGCGGTACCACGCGTGGCTTTGGAAATACCATGGGAATAAGGGGAGGGGCACAACCACGGCACGCCCAGAATGCGGCTCAACCGCACTAGGGGCTCCCTATTCTGTCGTTTCCTTTTTTTTATATAATTTCAGGAGCCAACTATCCGGAAGGCCTGTCCGGCAATACACTCGCCGAACACACGATGCAACAGCCAGGGAGAGAACAAGCCACGTCCAATGTCCAGGTGGTCTCTATAATGAGCTAAATACCTGTTTTACTTAAAGTCTCGCAGCTTGCCCCTGGAGGGGGACATGTCAAATAATCCCATCTCTTGCTTATCGCACTATTTGTATCGTTCTGCTTTCATAGCAGCCCTTTTTAATAAACAATACATAGCTCTTATCTATTATTGTATTCATCTATTTTTATACAAATATGTCCAGTCATGACATTATGCAACCGTACACTTTGGTACGGCCAATACACCAGGGGCTTAAGCACCCCATAACACGGTGTGAAAAGACCGAACACTCTCATGAGTGCGGACCCCGAACTTATAGCACTATATGCATCGGCTCCGAATCATGTCTTGGGTCAATAGTTGGGTTTGCCCGGCTCCCATGTTTTGGTACCTTACGTTCCGCAATGTTGACTAAGGTAGCGCTGGGAGAACTACTGCGATTGTGCCCCACTTGAGCTGGGTTAACACCTCAGTAGAGAAAGCTAAAACTGACCGTCATGATAGTGCGAGAGACCGGTCGCTGTTCGCAAGGTTTTTCGAGTTCCTAAAGACTTATGCCGCTTAGAGCGAGGAGCCGGATTTATCTGGCCTAGGCGTGGATAGCGCCCCGAACTCGGTCTTCCGAATACTAGGGGCTTCGCCAAAATTTAAAAATTATAGAATTCTATGGCTAAGTGAGAGTGATAAAGCATTATAAGTCCGATGGCCTTGTTCGTTGTGCTGAGCGCCTCCCTAGATGGACCCAAGAATGGGAACAAGAGCGCTCAGGTTTATCCCGAACACCCTAGCACTCATGGCATGAGGGTAGAAGCCGACGACTTGCATCTCTCGAATTTGATAAACGGCCGCACAAAAGGTAATATTTTAAATTAACAAGCGTTGCTTAGCGCATATGAACAAAGTTTTCAGCGTACAGGATAACAGATGCGAGTCTACTCAAAAATTACATATTTGGAGCATTCACCCGCTATAAGGCGGCACCCTTCAGGATGCCCTCATAATACATCTCGGGCTTGCGATCCTCCTTGCCCAGAGGTGGCGCGTCCGTCACAAGCTTCTCGGCATCCATCTTGCCCCAGTGCACTTTAGCACGGGCAAGGGCCCGACGGGCACCTTCAATACAGACGGAGCGCTTGATGACTTCAATCCATGGACAGGCGTCCACCAGCCGCCACACCAGACCGAAGTAGCTCCCAGGCATGGCTTCTCTAGGCCACAGCCGAACTATGAGGCCCTTAATGGCCTGTTCGGCCACCTTGTGGAGCTCGACCAGCTGCTTTAGCTGGTTGCTCAGGGGCACCGGATGTCCGGCCTCAGCATATTGAGACCAGAACACCTTTTCCGTCGAGCTCCCCTCCTCGGCTCGGTAGAACGCGACAACATCAGACACACTATGGGGCAGATCGGCGAACGCTCCTGGAGAGCTCCGGATTCGGGTAAGTAACAGCTAATTCACTTTTATATGCTTGCTTTGCATAAAGAATGCCTTACCTGCCGCTATCTTCTTTATAGCCTCGATCTCCTGGAGGGCCTTCTGGGCTTCGGCCTTAGCGGTTTTGGCACTCTCAAGAGCCAAGGCGAGCTCGGACTCTCGAGTCTTCGAGTCACGCTCCAAACTCTCGTGTTTCTCCATGAGATCCTGGAGCTCTTGCCGCAACTCCGCCACCCGCGCCTCCTGCTTCACTCGCTCGGTGCGCTCCAAGGCCACACTGTTTTCGGCCTTGGACACCGCTTCCTTCAGGGTCGCCACCTCGGTCGTGGCCCCTGCAATACCCACGTTATTCCTATCATTTTTTGCAACCAAATCCTTTCTATAAGATATTACTTTAATAAGGTATTACTTACCTTCCTTGTCCTCGAGCTGCTTCTTGGCACGGCCGAGCTCATTCTCGGACCGCTCGAGGTTCTGCTTCAATGCGTCGACCTCCGCAGTCAGTGCGAAAGAGGTCAGCAGCGCAGCCTGCATTCGCATATTGACATATTTATGTTAGACTCCTTTCTATAAGGTATTACTTTTTAGATCTGAAGTGGGGCTTGATGCGGAGGAAGGCCTCGCACACAATGATAAATTCTGATGCTGAGGATGAAATTTTGGGCCAGATCGTGGAAATCCAGGCCATAGTAGAACATGAGCCCCCGGACAAATGGGTGGAGTGGAAAGCCCAGTCCTCTCATGGGGCCTGGGGGTGGGGACGAGCTGCCCCTCGTCTGGAAGCCGGTGCGCAATGTCGTTGTGCAGATATCCGGCTTTCCTCAACTTTTTGATGTGTCCCTCCGTTACGGAGGAGACCATCCACTTGCCTCCCGCTCTGGACATGGCTGGAGAAGGTTGAGAAGGGATGTGCGGACTTGGGCGCTGGAGCTCGAGTGCGCGGAAATGGATAAGCAAAGGAGGAAGAAGGCGTAAATGGAAAGGGTGGATCCTTATCCCCTTATATGGGCGGCCGAAACTATAAGCCCCCACCAGCCTAATAAAACTCGCTTATCTCCCAAGCACCGTGGTTAATGGCGCGGTTGGGTTACCCATGCCCGTATTGATGAGAATCCCAGAATAAGGGGACACGATCTCTGCCTTGACAAGACATGCCAAGGAAACCGCCTCGCTAAACGCGCTGAGGTGGAACATTAAAATGATTCAAATAAAGGCTTGGCCGTGGTGTGATGTCACACTGCGAAATACGTTAGCAGATTAGATTTGTTCAGATATTATCCTCTCTACGGTGGTATGTGGAACTTATTTTGCAAAGCCGGACACTATCCTTGTGTTCAACATCTTCTATGGAGTATTCGGAGGAGGAACCCGCCTTGCAGTGTCGAAGACAGTTTGCGCGCCGGACTCGTCGTCATTGAAGCCTGGTTCAGGGGCTACTGAGGGAGTCCTGGATTAGGGGGTGTCCGGATGGCCGGACTATGACCTTTGGTCGGACTCCCGGACTATGAAGATACAAGATTGAAGACTTCGTCCTATGTTCGGATAGGAATTTCCTTGGCGTGGAAGGCAAGCTTGGCGATATGATATGAAGATCTCCTCCCATTGTAACCGACTCTGTGTAACCCTAACCCTCTCCGGTGTCTATATAAACCGGAGGGTTTTAGTCCGTAGGACGAACAACAATCATACCACAGGCTAGCTTCTAGGGTTTAGCCTCTCTGATCTCGTGGTAGATCAACTCTTGTAGTACCCATATCATCAATATTAATCAAGCAGGAGTAGGGTTTTACCTCCATCGAGAGGGCCCGAACCTGGGTAAAAACATCGTGTCCCTTGTCTCCTGTTACCATCCGCCTAGATGCACAGTTCGGGACCCCTACCCGTGATCCGCCGGTTTTGACACCGACACCCAGAGATTGTCAAAGGTTTCCTTCAGATCCTCAATCAACGTATCCTTCTTCCTGGATTTCACAACAATATCATCCACATAAGCATGAACATCGCGCCCAATCTAGCCATGAAGGCAATTCTGAACACACCATTCGTAAGCCGCCTGGGCACTCTTGAGCCCAAAAGGCATAGATACATAGCAGAAGGCTCCAAATGGAGTGATGAAGGTTGTCTTCTCCTGGTTCTTAACCGCCATTTTGATCTGATGATAACCAAAATAAGCATCCAAAAAACTCAAGTGCTCACAACCCGCCGTAGCATCAATAATCTGATCAATATGAGGGAGAGCAAAAGGATTAGCTGGACAGGCCTTGTTAAGGTCTGTATAATGCAAACACATAAGCCAAGTGCCATTTTCTTAAGTACTAGCACCGGGTTAGCCAACCATTCAGGATGAAAAACTTCAATGATGAACCCTGCCGCCAAGAGCCGGGCCACCTCTTCACCGATTGCCTTGCGCCTTTCCTCATTTAACTGGTGAAGAAACTGTTTGACCGGTTTAAAATTGGGATCCACATTAAGAGTGTGCTTAGCGAGTTCCCTCGGTACACCTGGCATGTCAGAAGGTTTCTATGCAAAAATGTCCCGGTTATCACGGATGAACTCGATGAGCGCGCTTTCCTATTTCGGATCCATATTATTACTAATATTGAACTGCCGACTTAAACTTCATCAAGGGCTCATTCTCTGTGGTTGGTTTCTTCAAAGCTGTCATATCCGCTGGGTCAACATTGTCTTTATAAAACTTCAATTCTTAAGTGGAACAGGTCGACTGAGCATAAGCAGCATCATCCTCTTCACAATCCAGAGCGATTCTTCTATTGCCATGCACCATGATGGTGCCCTTGTGACCCGACATGTTAAGATGCAAATAAACATAACACGGCTGTGCCATAAACTTGCCGTAAGCTAGCCGTCCAAACAAAGGATGGTATGGGCTCTTAATTTTCACCACCTCAAAGGTTAACTTCTCAGCTCTGGAATCATTGTCATCTCCAAAAGCCACTTCCAGTTTTATCCTTCCCACAGGGTATACCGACTTACCAGGAACCACCCCATGAAAGACAGTAGAAGACGGCCTAAGATCTTTGTCAGACAAATTCATACGACAAAAGGTCTCACAGTAAAGGTTGTTGATACTGCTGCCTCCATCCATGAGCACCTTTGTGAGTTTATATCCTCCTACCTATGGAGCAACCACCAATGCCAGCTGACCCGGATTGTCGACCCGGGGCGGGTGATCCTCTTGGCTCCATGTAATAGGCTGCTCAGACCACCTTAAGTATCGGGGCACCGCCGGTTCAACAGAGTTCACCGCCCGCTTATAGATTTTCTGATCTCGCTTGCACAGACTTGTAGTGAACACATGATACTGACCACCATTCAGCTACTTTGGATTACTCTGATAACCAGACTACTACTGCTGGTTTCCTTGGCTAGACTGTTGATTAAAACCACCTTGATTACCTTGACCCTGAAAGCCAGAGCTTGAACTGCCACCACCAAAGGCAGGTCTGTGAGAGCCAAATTCAGAGCCGCCATTCTGGCCATGATTGAAAAACATTGGAATTCCTAAACTCTTTCATGATATAACAATCCTTCCACAGATGACCAGATGGCTTATCGCGCGTACCGTGCCTTGGACAAGGCTGATTCAGTACTGCCTCAAGGTTGAGTCTTGACCCTTGGGCCGGCTGTCCCTTGCGATGGTGATTATTGTTCTGCACATTGGTGTTAGCCACAAAATCGAAATTACCATCAGCCTTACGCTTACTGTTGCCGGCTTGACCTGTCGGGTTATGCTGCTGCCCTTTTACATTGCAGCCCTTCTTTCCCTTACGCGGCTTATCATTATCAGACTCGGGGTCCTTGGTACTATCAGAGTTGGCATATTTGACAAGAGCCGCCATTAGCTCCCCCATGTCGTTGCAGTGGCGCTTAAGCCGCCCCAGCTTCTGCTTAAGAAGGAGGAAACGGAAATTTTTCTCTAACATCAGGACCGCAGAACCGGCATTGATACTATCCGATGAGTGTATCATAGACAAGATTCGGCGCACCCAATGAGGTGTTGACTCGCCTTCACCTTGAATGCAAGAATCCAAATCCAGAATTGACATAGGTTGCTTGCATGTGTCTTTGAAATTTTGAATAAAACGCCTCTTTAACTCTGCCCATGATCCAATAGAATTAGTGGGCAGGTTTTTTAACCAAGTACGAGCCGGCCCATCCAACATCATGGTGAAGTACTTAGCACATGTAGCATCGCCGACATCCAGCATCTCCATGGACATCTCATAACTATCAATGCAAGCCTCACGGAGCTGATCCGCCGTGTAATTAGGCACCTTACGAGGGCCCTTAAAATCCTTAGGCAAGCGCTCATTACGCAGAGACGGCACTAAACACGGCACACCCAGGGTTCTAGATGTTACTTCTACCTCCACAGACGCTGAAGGATAAACCGGAGATTGCTGTTGAGCCGCCAGCTCTGCCTCACGCCGTGCTCTGCCCTGGCCTACCAAAATCTAAGCATCATTGCCAACACGCAGCGGGTCAGGCCTGCGAGGCTGGTTGCGGTGCCACTCACTGCTTGACACGGTCGATTCATCAATGTGCGTGCTATAACTCCTGCTCGGACACAGTGTTGAGTGGAGACAATCATGACTGTACGAATAAGCCGCCTGTTGGGCCACAGCCGTCTGAAGAAGCTCTCTGGCTCTCCATATTTCCATTGCCGCTAGCAACTCATCCTGAGCTGGGAGAGCCGCCAGTCGAGTAGCTGCAGCTATCATGTTATCCAAGGGATTAGAAAAATGCCCCGGAGGTGTTGGAACGTGCTGAGGAGGGGTAAAATTCAAACGTGGGGGATCTGTAACTAGTGGTTGAACCGGTTCCTCAGCCGCTGGCGCCTCAGCAGTCCGATTCACACTGGACGGGTTACTGGGCCCTACCCTAGGCGTGTTGAAAAGGTTCCTCGCATCGTAAGTCGGGGGCAGCCGGCTCACATGCCTTTTGTTGAAAATAGCGTTTGATGCATCCATATCCAAGCTTAAGCGGAAGCTCTCTGCCTGAAGCTGCTCTGCCTCCCTTTGTAAGGCGGCATGCTCCGTTGCCATCCGGATGTTCTCCGCATTTAACTCCTCCTTGGCTTGTGCTATCTCATCACACAATTTTGTAACCTACGCGTTATGCTGAGCTTGATTAGCAGGGTTAACCTCCGCCATTAACAACGTTGTTAGAGCGTCCAACAGATCAGATAAAACTTGAGCCAGCGGGCGCACAGGGCCTCCTGCCCTGGAAGCCATCGCTGCTGCTGACCTGGAGATCATTGCCGCTGCAGTCGTAGAGTCCTGCGCTGGATGTGTACCAGCCATGAAGACCGTGACCCGGTGTGGCGGCTCATAGGGGTCCGGAATACTATCGCCATCGGAACAGCCCCCAAGCCCGGCATCCTGAACCTGGTAGATGGAATTGGTCTCACCAACAGAAGACTCATCGCCTGAGTAAATAACCGTCCCACCACCAGATTCAGATCCTCCTAGTTCTACTCCATGAATGAAACTAACAAAAACATGCTTTGGGGCGGCTTTAGCCTTGGCGAGTCGGGCACGCCGAGCTGACTCGACGATGTTGGTGCAGATGTCCGGCTCAGCTTCCGACTCACCAATCTTGCCGGTGAAGACATGAGTTCCGTCAAAGGGAACCCGGTACCCGTACTCGATTGAGTCGGCCTCGGGACCCCAGCCCTCATTGTCGATGTAGATCTTGCCGTGGTGACTCTTGGTCATCGGGCCCACAGCGTACCCCTTGAGCCCTGCGAAGCTTCCCTTCAAGAACTCGAACCACCGTGCGCTGGCCCTACGGTGAGCGCCAACTATCATGGAATTGTCACGTCAGATGTCCTAGCATAAGGACTTAGGTGTGGAGCCATCGCAACATAGTTAGCTTGAAGGGGTTAAATGGGACAAGGGACACAGAGAGTTTATACTGGTTCGGCCCCTCGCGGTGGAGGTAACAGCCTAATCCAGTATTGGGTGGTTATTGCTTGGGCTTCAATTACCAAGGAGCGAATACGCTTGACCTAGTTCTCAATCTCTTCTTTCCTGCCCTAACTCGCCACTGGGTCATCCCATTATATACACAGGTTGACGCCCGGCGGCTTACAGAGTCCCGGTCGGCTCATAGACAACATGTCCGGCTCGGTAACTAACTAAGCCTGCCTTACAATACAAGTTACCCTCATGGCAGTTCATCCTCTTGGGCCAGAAGTCGTCTCTGGGTCTTGGGCCATCAGCGGGCTGTTATTACCAGCCATCTTCATCGGTTATCTCCAGTGGTATGACTTGGCCCCTCCTGGGCGGTTCATACCCAGTTATATCCCCAACATTACCCAATTTTGAAAATCCCCACGAAAAAGCCTTCCCAAATTTTTTTGTGATTTGTTAGTGTGATGATGTTTTGTTGCTTTTCATCCGTGGATTTGCTGTGTTATCATAGATCTAGCTTCCACTAACTTTTCTCCCAATTCCATCCACACAATCTATCGAAATTTGCCCCAAAATTTTGCCTCCCCCACGAGATCCACCGACTTCGTCCATGGAGCTAGGACCCGAACATCTGGTATGTACGCCAGGACATCCGGCCCGCAAGCCCGGACATCCGGCCCCTGACAGCAACACCTCCTCCACCACTCGTTTCTTCCGCCTAACTTGAGCCAATTTTGTCGGGCCTACACTAAACCTTCCGCATACCATCATCGCCCTCCGCAACCACCATCATTACCCTTAAAACCTCCGACAAATTTTGACACATTTGCTTGAGAATTTGAGTTGTGGTTTCCTATTTCCTAACGTGTTTCAGCTAATTAGGGACGATTCGACAACAACATCACTGCCGTTCATCTTCGCCAAGGACTCGTCATCGACAACGACCACCTCACTGTCACCCGTCCTTGCTTAGAAACAATTAACCTCGACGACACATTGTGTACTCCTTGTGATTGCATTGATAACCCCATAGCCCATTTTGCGTACCTTTCCCATGGAGACTAGCCTTTGAGTATTGTCGGCAACATTACTTGTGCACAGTAGTGATCTTTGCATATATCAACGTCATCGTGTCCATATCTTGGTATCATCACTTGTGTCACAAGGTTGTCATAGCATATACATAATTGCTACCTTGGTTCGCGAAGTTTTGCATAAGTGGCTACCGAAATAGCTCAAAAGAGAAAGAGCCAAACAAGCTTTTAAGCAAAAGAGGAAGATAAGCAAAGAGCTTTTAAGAAAGAACAATAGCATCATACTACATAAGATTGTTGTACTCGATCATCTTAGATCATATCACCGGAACACCATACATATAGCATACTTGGGATAGAAGTCATTGCATTTTTGCTTAGTAGGTTGTGCACAAGTCTCGTATCCGCCTATTGTGCAATCGTGCTAATGTCTCTCTAGTGTTGTGCAACAAGAGCATTTTTTGTGGATTCCACATTTTCCGCTCATATTTGGTTTGCACAACCCCATTTATCTATTTGCGCGTGTGTATTCGTGTACCATATTTTGCTATTGGTCTACTTGTTGCATTTGCAAATTTGCGAATCGTTTCCAACATTATTGAGTCGTGCTAACTTTCGCATAAAATTTTGTGACACCATCCTAACCAAGCTTCACAAAATGCTTTACTTGTGTAGCTGTGAGAATCGACAAGAACGGTACCAATTGTGCTATTTCCTTACTACACATTTGAGTGAAAATTGCTCCATCTTCAACTTCGGTCAAGGTACATTTGGTATAGTTCTTCTCTTTCTCCCACTCACACATTTACTTGGAATGATGGATAGGCCAAGTACTTCTACCAACCCACTATTCCTCGATCAAGACGACGAGTCGAACTCCTATGTCACCAAGAGCCACCTCTTCGATGCACAAAGAGGTTTGCACCAACAACAACAAGCATTGAGTAACCGCATCGATAATCTCGCCTCCGACTTGCATCAATCCGAGAAAAGTACAAGAGACTACCTCGACACCAAGCTCGACACACAAAAAGAGGAAAGCAATGCAAGGATGGACAAAATTCGTGCCTTGTTGGTCAACCGCTCTTCTACCTCGTCGTCCCATTCAAGACGGAGCCACTCGAGTCGACACTCCTCCAACACCATGTCGGGCTCAAGTACACTGACATCAAACACTCTTCGATGAGCCGCGGGCCAAGACCATCAAGCCAACTGCAACCCACTACACGGAAATGATCGACGAAAAGAGCAACTTGACGACGAAGAACATCGACATCGCCAAAATCAAGCTACACTTGCGCAAGCACAAGAAAGGCAACGACAACACCAACAAGAGGAAGTGCAAGCACGCTGAGGGAGTCCCGGATTAGGGGTGTCCGGATAGCCGAACTATCATCGTTGGCCGGACTTCTGGACTGTGAAGATATGAAAGTGCGTTATGTCGACTAGAGTGGGGGTGAATAGGCGATTTTTATGAATTCTTCACTGACGAATTTGCCGGTGAGGAAATTCCGTAGCGAAGAACTATTAGCAGCGGAATAAGTACTCAGAAGTAAGCATAACAGAATACAAGCATGGTCATCATGATGAAATGAAGACTAGCACAGAGTACAGAAAGCGTAATCACAGGATAACACAAGATGAAGACAAACAGACTGAAGAAATTGAACTGAGGAAATTGAGAAAGTCTTCAGTCAAAGTCTTCAAACACAGATATGAACAAATACTCAACACAGTAATGAGGAAATGAAAGGGTTGAGGAAATAGAACCAGTAGGTTGGTGAAGACAATGATTTGGTAGACCAGTTCCAACTGCTGTCTCAGTTGTACGTCTGGTTGGAGCGGCTGAGTATTTAAACTCGAGGACACACAGTCCCGGACACCCAGTCGCTGAGCACGCAGCTCAGGACACCCAGTCCTCACCGTATTCTCCTTGAACTAAGATCACACAGATCTTGTCCAATCACTCGTGTTAAGTCTTTAGGCGACTTCCAAACCTTCACAGACTTGGTCACTCGGCGATCCACAATTCCTCCTGGATGCTCTAGACCTTGACGCCTAACCGTCTAGAAGAAGCACAGTCTTCAAAGGTAACAAGCGTCGGATCCATGCAGGATCAATTTCTTCAGTGATGCTCAATCACTTTGGGGTTGTAGGGGTTTGGTTTTGGGTTTTCCTCACTCGATGATTTTCGCTCAAAGTCCTCGGAGGATGGGTTGCTCTCAAATGACAAGTGTCAAGTTCTCTCGGAGCAGCCAACCAGCTAGTGGTTGTAGGGGGCGGCTATTTATAGCCTAGGGAGCAGCCCGACATGATAAGACATAAATGTCCCTCAATGATATGACCGTTAGGTGGATAAGATATTTTGGGACAGCTGGCGCGCAGCACAGCAACGGTCGGAAATTTGACTCTCAAATTCCTCAGGGCTATCATGTACCTCACTGTGTAGGTAATTCGCACTGACGAATTCCTAACTCCTCAGTCAGAACAAATTCATCAGTGACCAGAAGAACTTCGTCTCTGTCATTGAAGAAAGTGACTGAACTGTATGAGATTTCCAAAGGCTTCACTCGAAGGGATTGGTAGGTGTAGGATTTTGAGTTGAGCATCACATGGAAATTTTTCCTTAGTATTTCCTCGACCCCCTTTAACAGTACGGTGTTTCCTCTGACTCAAGAAGGAGAAAATGAAACTACGAAAACAAAAGTCTTCACGCTTCATGTTCCACAAATGAATACCAAGTCTTCAAGGTCACACCAATTTCTTCACTTTCAAAGTCTTCAGAATATCAAAGTCTTCAGTTGAAGAACTTCATTTTTAGGGGTCGACTTTCTCTGTAAATATCAAACTCCTTATAGACTTATAGACCTGTGTACACTCACAAACGCATTAGTCCCTTAACCTATAAGTCTTCAATACACCAAAATCACTAAGGGGCACTAGATGCACTTACAATCTCCCCCTTTTTGGTGATTGATGACAACATAGGTTAAGTTTTCAACGGGGATAAACATATTAAGTGTATACACTGATATTGAGGAATTTGATTACAAGATATAGAAGAACTCCCCTGAAGATGTGCATAGTGAGGAATTTGCTTTTGAGGCAATGCACATTTGAAGAGTTGAATCATGGAGATCTCCCCCTATATCTTGTACTTCATACACGCATTTGATATATAATATGAAGAATTTGAAATGCATGATGAAATATGGTGCCTGATGTGATTCAGCATGCGTGCAATGTCATTAACGAGGAATAAGCATGCAAAGCATAATGCAACAAAAGTATCAGCGCACCATCGGGTTTAAGATTACAACTCGATCCAAATAGAAGTTTCAGAAGAACGAGAGTTGTAACTTAAAAAATGCCCTTAATATAAACCCGCTTGAAGACTAAATCAGATTTCTCCCCCTTTGTCATCAAATGACCAAAAGGATTGAAACTGAGGACTAACGCCCGTGAAGAATATCAAGTTGATGGAGGAGCGCCAGCGTTGTTGGGGTTGTTTGTTGTAGCAGGGCCTGCCGTAGTGTCGTCCAAATCTTCAAACTCATCAGTATCACGCGATGAAGAATAAGAGCTGGCCACCAAGGAAGGAACTTTGACCTTCTTGAATTTCTTCGGTGGAGGTGCAGACCAGTCAAATTCTTCCTTGAGACCCATATTCTTCAGATCTGCAGCGCTGTAGACATGAGAGAGAACAGCCCAGGTGCGGTTGAAGGTTTCATGGAGGTAGTATTGGTTTTTCTTCACTGCATTGTGTGTTGACGTCATGTTGTGAAGAATTGAACCAAACTGACGCTTGACCTATTTATGATTGCGATCAACCTTCTGATGAAGACTGAGGAGTAACTCACGGTCAGTCATCACCCTGGGTGCTGTGGCTTGAGGATTTTGCTTGGCTGAGGTATTTGCGGCAGAGTCATGTGTGGCAGAATCGTTATTGGTAGAGTAAGATGCAGCCTTGCGAAATTGACCATCCAATGGACGAATGCCTTCATCGATCACAGCAGCGGCCTTGCCTTTATCATCAGCTGATGAAACAGTCCGTTTGAGGACTTCAATGGGAGGCAAGTAGCTACCGTGGTTCAGAGTGTTAGCTTTGTAATTCAGTGAAGATCTTGCCCTGATGAATCTCATAATCCAAGGAGCATAGGGCTTCAGCTCGAATGATGACATAGCAATATTGGCCAGAGTCCTCATGAAGAAATCATGGAAGTTGACGGGAACGCCATGAATGATGTTGAAAAGCATATTCTTCATGATGCCAACGACTTCTTCATCATTTGAGTCATGGCCTTTGATAGGACTCGTTGTCTTTGTCAGAATTCGATAGACAGTCCGAGGCACATACAATAATTCCTTGACGAGGAATTTGGTTCTTGGGGCCTGCCTTGGCTTCAAAGGCTTCATCAGCACTTGCATATAGTGATTTGAAAGTTCTGGTTCATTGTAGATACAACGAGCACCATCAAGTGGAGGACTGAGTGGTAGAGCACGAAGCAATTCAGTTGCTGGTGCCTTGTAGTGAGTATTTTCAGACATCCAGTCTAATACCCATGAGTTCACGTCTTCAGCGTCTCCGGTGATGTGCAGAGTTGCATAGAATTGAAGAATGAGTTCTTCATTCCAGTCACAGATATCAATGCAGAAATTCAGAAGTCCTGCATCGTGAAGAACACTGACGACTGGCTCAAAGCCGGGCAGAGACTCCATGTCCACATGAGGAATATGTGCATGATCGAAGACTTTGTCTTTGTTGAAGAGCACTGAGGAATAGAAATTGGCTTGGCTGGCAGTCCAGAAACGCCTCTTCCTTATGCGAGCAGAATCATATGGATTATAATCAGTGAAGAATACGTGCTCGGCAAAGAAATCTTCAGCCTTGAACTTCTATTTGCTTGAGAATGGATTCTTTTGCTTTGGCAGAGGGGTGTCAGTGAGTTGCATCACCACCTTCGGAATTGCGAGCTCAGGCTCTTCAGGCTGAGGAGTTTCTTGTTCCTCAACAGGTGCAGTCTGAGGATCAGCAGCAGCAGGTTCATCAGCACTAGTGGCTGGAATTTCTTCATGGACAGATGAAGTGGGATGAGTTTCTTCAGAGCCCATTTGAACAGTTGGTGCAGGGGACTGAGGTATTTGTTGTAGTGGGGTGAAGAGTGGAGAATTTGGATGCTGACTTTCCCAAAAGTCATCGTTCATCACTAGCGTTGTGCTTCCAATATCCACATCTTCTTCAAGTTCCTCAACACTGGCCTCTTCAGCTGTGAACTGAGGCATAGGCGAGGAAATGATTGGGGTTGAAGGGATTGTTTCCACTTCAATTTCTTCATCAATCTGCTCTGACGAAGCAGCAGAATGATTTTCTTCATCAGATCCGCTTGGGATCTCATAGTCTTCTCCAAAAGGAAGAACGTCCTTTGATGGCATGCAGGAAATCGGAACAGCATCAATTGGATTTTCGAGCGAGCTGGTCATTGGCTTCATTTTCTTCGCAGCCGAAGAGTTTGACGCAGCTGATGCCTTCCTTTTCTTCACTGCAACTCGCTCTGCAGCCTTGGTCTTCTTCACATCAGAGGCAGATGGAAGAATTGGAGTTGGTGTTGGCGCAGGAGGAGCTGAGGAATCTGGATGAATTTCCTCAGGCGCAACTGATGCAGTTGCCCTGACTTCTTCAGTTTCTTCAGGCACACCACTAGTGGATGCCCTGGCAATTTCTTCAGCGGCTGGAATGGGATCATCAGCCCTGGAACTAGCATTTTCATCAGCAGCCTGAACTTCATCAGCGGTGCTGGCATGTTCTGCAGTCAGCTGGGCTGAGACTCCAGCTTGAGGAATTTCATGTTGCGTTGGGGCAGCAACATTGGTGAATTTCTTCGTCAGGTTGACGAATCTGGCTTTTGCTCCTTGCCAATCAGCATAGTAGGCATCAAAGTCATTGTTGAGGGCTTGAGCCTGGAGAAGTTCCTCAGGTGTCATTCTGACAACGTTTTTCTTCAGGAGCTTCTCCTTTCTGTATTGAGCTTTCTTAATCTCTCTTGGCTTTTCAAACTTCCATTTCTCTTCAGTGATGAAATAGGTCAACATATGACTTTGTCCAGGGGTCAGATGAAAATCAGGCATTGGGGTGTTTGGATCCTTGTGCCAGAGATCAATATAATCGAGGATTTTCCTCGGATCCAACGGTAGTGGCATAGATGTGCCTTTGCCTCTAGCGGCCTTCACCTGTCTGTCTCTGATGATTTCTGCAAGTTCATCATCAGAAGCTTCATCATCAGAAGGCACATGGAATGCGACCTGTTTCTTCTTTGGACTTGGCCGATGACCTCGTCCAGCTGTTGCTTTGGTCTTCAGCAAAGTCGGGCCAGATGATGACTTTGGTGCAGCTGAGGAACTTGCTAAAACACCAGAGGCGATCGAGAAACCAGCAGTCCTTTGACATGTAGCCAGATGCACAGGAGCTGAGGACTTTGGTGGAGCAGTAGCAGTGTGAGGAATTTGTCGTGGGGGCGCTGCTGAGGAACTTGGCTGTGAGGGCGCTGTTGGTGAAGCACTTGGCTTACGAGCAGGCTTCTTTGGCATGGATTTCCTTGGTTTGACCGAGGCCTCAGTAGCAGTAGCAGTGGCAGAATCCTCATTGAATTTCTTCATAGCCTCCTTGGCTTGTCTTGCCAATTTAGCTTGGCGCTTAGCCCATTCTTCAGGAAAGTCCTCACCACGTTTGATGCTTGTGGGATCAGCTACTTGGCCAGGTGCCAATGGAGCTCTTGGGCATGGAGGATTGAGGGCGAATTTCTTCATGTACTTTGGAATCACATATCTGTATTCCCTCCATTCCCTTGCCCATCTCCGTTCAATCTTTTGAATGCGCACCTTGCGCTAATTTTTGTTTTCTTTGCCAAATTTTGCTTCATCAGGTGTGCAATAGTCAGCATAAATTTCCTCACGGATTCTAAACGCAGTCATAACCTCAGGTTTCTTTCCTCCTTTCTGCGGCTTCTTACCGTCTGCCATATTCTTCAGTTGAGGAATTTGAATAATTGAGTTCTCTGAAGAAGTATGCAGTTTTTCTTCGAGGAACGCTGCAAATGAGTTAAGTTGATGAGAACCTAGTGATTCAACAGCAGACATGAGTACCTGTGAACAGAGTACATGTGCGAGGAATTCGGAGAGGTCATATGCGTTCTGAGAAGGTTTTTCGAAAAGAACAAGTTTTGAGGAATTTGACCAGATGAACCTTGAGGAATTTCACTAAGCGTTCTTGTCTTAGGTTCCAGAGTTGTACAGATCGAAGATCCACACAATTAGGGAATCTTGAAGAAAATGATTGCTTAGAGAAATAGTTCAAGATCATATGATGTGTGTGGTGTTCATATGTGTGAAGATTTGAAGAATAAACACCTTTGAAGATTTTCAGGAAAGCTTGAGAATCAAAGCGAGTAATAAAAGTAACTTTTAATTACCCGAAGTGAAGAACACGACAAACTGAGAAGAACAGATGGGAAGTTCGTCAGGTTAGATCTTCCACGCCCTAACTTGGCAGAGGAAGACAACTACGGCGGCGGCGGAGTGAAGATTTCCGTGGTCGGCGTGAGTACGACGGCGACGAGGTCGAGGCAGTGAAGCTCTTCCTCATCGGCGACGAAGGAGTAGCGGCGGCGCTAGGGTTTGAGGAGCTCGAGCGGGAGAGAGAGGTCGAGCGGAGTAAATGAAGTGAGGAAGGGGTGAGGGGTATTTATAGACACGGTGAAAAACTGTTCGCCCGAAGATTTGGGACGAATGTACCCCTGCCCTTTCTCCTTCACGCAACATGTGTCACCCACGTACTGTGTAGTGGAGATCGTGTACGATCATGGGTGAGTAAAATAATGCATCCTGGGATGCGGAACGGTTTGAGCGGCAAAACCGAAAGTTTGGATAAGATTTGTTTTAAAGTTTCGTTCGCAATTTCTTCAGCTGACAAGGACACAGTGAAGATTTTGAACGAGTTTCAAATAGAACGCATATGAAGAATTTGTGAATAGATTGGGTTGAGTATAGCATAGAGGGGGAAGGGTCCGATCACATTCACATAGCAAAAAGAACAACTTGAAGAAATAGCCATAAGTGAATGATGTAGAGGACATAATATATATATATATATATATATATATATATAGCCAATGAAGAAAAACGAAGAGAACAGTGAAGATTTTGCAAAGTTGAAGAATTTGAAAAACTGAAGAATTTCAAAACTGAGGAAAAACTCAAATTGAAGATTTTTAACTTTTTGTGGTGGCGTGACCCACCGTATAAGAATGATGATTTCAGACACCGCGTACAATTGTTGTAGGGTTCTGAGAATCAAATTCTTCATTAATTTCTTCACACTTAGAGTGTTATTCTTCATTGATTGAAGAAAAACGTTTCTTCATGTGTTGCACATCTAAGTCATCAATTTTGCATAAGTGTTAGGATGTATGTCCTTTTCAAAGAACATTCGAAGATTCTAAGATATTTAGCTCACACCGCAACTTGCTAAATCTCTTCTCATCCAAGGGCTTAGTGAAGATATCAGCTAGCTGTTCTTCAGTCTTCACGTGCTCGATGGAGATGTCGCCCTTCAAAACATGATCACGAAGAAAATGATGACGAATCTGAATGTGTTTTGTCTTCGAGTGCTGAACTGGGTTGTGAGCAATCTTGATGGCACTCTCATTGTTGCAGAGGAGAGGCACATTCTTCACATTGACACCATAGTCCTTGAGTGTTTGCTTCATCCAAAGCAGTTGAGCAAAGCAAGAGCCAGCAGCAATCTATTCAGCTTCCGCAGTAGACAGTGATATGCAGTTCTGTTTCTTCGAGGACCAACAGACCAAAGATCGTCCGAGGAAATGACAAGTGCCAGAAGTTGACTTACGGTCCACACGATCACCAGAATAGTCAGAGTCAGAATATCCAATGAGATCAAAAACAGAGCCCTTGGGGTACCATAATCCTAGTGTTGGTGTGTGAGCTAGATATTGAAGAATATGCTTCACAACCTTATGGTGTGATTCCTTCGGTGCAGCTTGAAATCGGGCACACATGCAAACACTAAGCATTATATCTAGCCTAGATGCACATAAGTACAATAAAGAACCAATCATGGAGCGGTATACCTTGTGATTGAAGTCAATACCATTTTCATCAGTGCATAGATGGCCTTTTGTGGGCATAGGAATTTTGACGCCTTTGCAATCTTGCATGCCGAATTTCCTAAGTACATCTTTGAGGTATTTCTCCTGAGATATGAATATGCCATTGCGCTGTTGACGAATTTGAAGACCTAAGAAGAATTTCAACTCTCCCATTATAGACATTTGATATTCTTCACTCATCATATAGGCAAATTCATCACTATAATGTTGGTCAGTACAACCAAAAATAATATCATCAACATATATTTGGCACACAAACAGTTCACCATCATAAGATTTAGTAAAGAGAGTACGGTCGAGTGAACCGGGTGTGAAGCCATTCTTCACGAAGAATTCCTTCAATGTATCATACCACGCCCGAGGGGCTTGCTTGAGGCCATAGAGGGCCTTATTAAGTCTGAAGACTTTGTCAGGATTTTTTGGATCTTCAAAACCTGGGGGTTGAGCAACATATACTTCTTCCTCAAGCTTACCATTGAGGAATGCACTTTTCACATCCATTTGATATAAGATGATATCATGATGATTAGCATAAGCAAGTAATATGCGAATAGCCTCAAGTCTAGCAACAGGTGCAAAAGTTTCATCGAAATCAATTCCTTCAACCTGTGTGTAGCCTTGAGCTACCAGTCGTGCCTTATTCCTTACCACAAGGCCATTTTCATCTTGCTTGTTGTGGTAGATCCACTTTTTGCCAATGATATTACGCTTGTGAGGATCTGGACGTTTGACCAGTTCCCAGACATTGTTGAGCTCGAACTGATGTAATTCTTCTTGCATAGCCTGAATCCACTCCGGCTCCAAAAATGCTTCATCTACCTTAGTGGGCTCTATGATAGAGACAAAAGCATAGTGCCCACAAAAGTTAGATAAATGTGAAGCTTTTGAGCGTGTGAGAGGACCTGGCGCTTCAATGTCATCGATGATCTTGTCAACTTGTACTTCTTTTGCTACGCGAGGATGAGCTGGTTGTCGTCGAGGTATTTGATCATTTTCCTCAGCACCATTGTCTTCAGCATTATCTTCAGGTGCGTCAGCTCGACGTTCTTCGCGTACTGGAATGAATTCTTCAGCAAATTCTTCAGTAGGAATGACATCCTCAGTTGCCTTGAACTTGATAGAATCCTCAGGTGCTGGTTCATCTAACACAGAAGGTAGGTGCTCTCTTTGCGAGCCATTAGTTTCATCGAACCGCACATCTACAGTTTCAACAATCTTGTGAAGAGCGATGTTGAAGACTCTGTAGGTGTGCGAGTCCTTTCCGTAACCAAGCATAAAACCTTCATGTGCTTTTGGTGCAAATCTAGAATTGTGGTGAGGATCTCTAATCCAACATTTAGCACCGAAGACTTTGAAATAACCCACATTGGGTTTCTTGTCAGTGAGGAGTTCATAGGCCGTCTTCTTGAAGAATTTGTGAAGATATACTCTGTTGATGATGTGGCATGCAGTATCAATTGCATCAATCCAAAAACGATGAGGTGTTTTGTATTCATCAAGCATAGTGCGAGCCATCTCAACAAGAGTTCTGTTGTTGTGCTCCACGACGCCATTTTGCTGAGGAGTATAAGGAGCAGATAACTCATGAGTAATACCAAGTTCATCAAGATAGTCATCAAGACCGGAATTCTTGAACTCAGTTCCATTGTCACTTCTGATGTGCTTGATCTTCACACCAAAGTTGGTTGAAGCCCTCGAGGAAAATCGTTTGAAGACTTCCTGCACTTCATGTTTGTAAGTAACAATGTGTACCCATGTATATTGAGAGTAATCATCAACAATGACAAAATCATATAGAGATGCAGCATTAGAGACTGCTGAGTAATGATTAGGTCCGAAGAGGTCCATGTGAAGCAATTCGAATGGACGTGTAGTGGTCATGATAGTCTTCGCTGGATGCTTGGCCTTGTTCATTTTTCCAGCTTCACAGGCTCCGCATAAGTGATCCTTGAGGAATTTGACATTCTCAATGCCAATGACATGCTTCTTCTTCGCAAGCGTGTGCGAATTCCTCATGCCTGCGTGACCAAGTCGTCGATGCCATAGCCAGCCTTCTGAAGCTTTTGCAAGTAGACACACGGCTTGTTGTGGTCCTGTAGAGAAATCAGCAATATACAAATCTCCTCTCCTAAAGCCTTCGAAGACTTTGCAATTGTCAGTTTCCATAATCACAACACAGCGATACTTGCCAAAGACAACAACCATATCAAGATCACAAAGCATTGAGACTGACATGAGGTTGTATCCTAAGGACTCAACAAGCATGACTTTGTCCATGTGTTTATCCTTGGAGATCGCAACCTTACCAAGACCCAATACCTGACTTTTGCCTTTGTCAGCAAAGATGATATGCTTCAGATGTGACGGTGATAAGGGAGCATCCATCAAAAGATTCTTGTCACTAGTCATGTGATTTGTACATCCACTATCGAGGACCCATTCAGTGGTTTTGGGTTGATCATCCTGCAGATGAATTAGTGTAACTTACAATCTCATATGCTTCATCAGTGAAGAATATGATATCAAGTTCATCAGATGAATTTCATCAAGCGGTAAACAGATATAGCAGTATGAGGATGTGTGAAATGAAAGTTCATTTCATCATGGTTAGCCTGCGTCCTTTCAGGCAATTTTGTTAGGTCCCCAGAAAATTCTTCAAACGTTAAGGCACGTCTGGAGACCTGACCCTGCATAAGAGATTAGTTCTTTTTCTTCACCACCCACATCTGAAGGGGTGGCAAAGAGTTCATCACTCTGCGAGCACCATACGAGAATGGTGGCATAGAAGCCAAACCATTTCGTTTCACATAAGAGGGGTTAGGGTAAGCATATGAATAAGCAGAGAAATTCTTCGAGGACTTATGAACATAATGATTTGAAGAATAATGTGCATATTCGTAGCCCTTAGCTCTACCCTACGAAACAGAGTTGTTAGCACGATGATAATCATATGAGGACTTTGATCCATTTGAGGAATTTGATCCACGTGAGGAATTTGGTCCATATGAGGACTTGGATCCATATGAAGAATTAAGTCCATATGAAGAGTTTGTTCTGGGGTTCCTATTCTTCATAGGTGGTGTCATGAGAACATTCACCTGAAGACCTTCAACATAACTTTTGGGAACCCATATTTTCTTCATATGGGAACCTTTCCTGCAGTTAGTCCCAACATATCTAGCAAATACTTCACCATTCTAATTTTTGAACAGTTTATAGTTGGAGTCAAATGACTCATCAGAAGAATGAGGAGATTCACATGTAAAGCCAGATAACTTGGATGGATCAACTGGAGGTCCCTTTGCAGCAACCCATGAGGTTTTGGGGTACTGCTCAGGCTTCCAATATGTTCCATCAGCATTAAGTTTCCTCTCAAAGGCAATACCCTCTTTCCTAGGGTTTCTGTTGAGGATCTGCTTTTTGAGCACATCATAAAGAATCTGATGCCCTTTGAGGCTTTTGTACATGCCTGTCATGTACAATTCCTTCAGCCCTGCATCGTCAGTGATACTAGCAATGTCCTCAGATGAGGAATTAGTGATAGCAGAGGCAGGTGAAGAATTTGTAATAGTTGAAGCATTTGAACATTCAGGTGAAGAATTAGCAGATTCACGTTCAATGCACTTTAAGCATGGAGGAACAAATTCTTCCTGAGAAGTGCTGATTTGTTGAGCAAGTAATGAATCGCGCTCCTTCTGAAGATCTTCATAACTCACTCTTAGCTTCTCAAGATCTTGCTTTCTTTGAAGAAATTCATAAGAAAGTTTCTCATGATCAGATAAGAGAGTGTTATGATGACTTTGAAGGTTATCAAACCTAGACTGAAGTCTCTGAAGATTTTCAGTCAGGGCTTTAGTGCAATCCATTTCTTCACCCAACATATCATCACTTTTGTCTAGCATGTTTTGAACCTTTTCAAAAGCCCTTTGTTGTTTTACAGCAATCTTAGCAAGTTTAGAGTAGCTGGGCTTGAGATCCTCATCAGATTCATTTTCACTGGATTCAGAGGAGGTGTATTTGAGTACCTTTGCACCTTTTGCCATGAAGCAATAGGTGGGAGCATAGTCATCATTATCTTCATCAGGCTTGTCGGTGGGGTCAGTTTCTTCAGTGTTGAAGATGGACTTGCTAACGAAAGCAGTAGCGAAGGCCAGACTCGCCACACCAGATTCGGATTCTTCAGACGCCTCCTCTTCCTCATTTTCCTCAGATTCAGCTTCAGAGTCCATTTCCTTGCCAATGAATGCTCGAGCCTTCTTAGAGCTGCTCTTCTTGTGAGATGAAGACTTCGAGGATTTTGATGACGAAGATTTTGACGATTTCTTCTTCTTCTTCGCATCATCAGAACTGTAGTCCTTGTATTTCTTCTTCTTCAATTCCTATTCCCACTGAGGACAATCGTGAATATAATGACCAGGTTTCTTGCATTTGTGGCACAGCCTTCTCTTATAGTCACTTGATGAGGAATCACTGCTTCTTGAGGATTTTCCAAAGCGACCACGTTTTGAGAACTTCTGAAATTTCTTCACGAGCAGTGCTAGCTCCTGGCTCAATTCTTCAGGATCACCAAGGCTACTACCAGAGTCCTCACATTCAGACTCAGACACAACCTTGGCCTTCAGGGCACGTGGTTTGCCATAGCTCGAACCATAGAGATCTCTCTTTTCAGCAAGCTGGAACTCATGAGTATTTAGCCTTTCGAGGATATCGGCAGGATCAAGAGACTTGTAGTCAGTCCGTTCTTGTATCATCAGACCAAGAGTATCAAATGAGGAATCAAGTGATCTCAACAGTTTCTTCACCACCTCATGGTCAGTGATGTCAGTGGCAGCGAGGGCTTGAAGCTCATTTGAGATGTCAGTGAGGCGATCAAAGGTTTGTTGGACATTTTCATTGTCGAGTCTTTTGAAGCGGTTGAAGAGATTCCGAAGAACATCAACTCGAGAGTCACGCTGAGTTGAGACTCCTTCATTCACTTTGGACAGCCTATCCCAGATAAGCTTGGCAGTTTCCAAAGCACTCACTCTTCCATACTGTCCTTTACTCAGATGGCCACATATGATATTCTTCGCTTGAGAATCGAGTTGCTTGAATCTCTTCACATCGGTAGCGTTCAGTGAGGGTGAAACAGAGGGAACACCATTTTCCACAACACACCAGAGATCGTTGTCAATTGCCTCGAGATGCATTCGCATCTTGTTTTACCAGTAGGGGTAGTCCGTCCCATCAAAGGTAGGACACCCAGCTGAGACCTTGATCATACCTGCGGTCGACATAACTAAAACTCCAGGCGGTTAAACCAAAATCACACAGAACAAGGGAGTACCTTGCTCTGATACCAATTTAAAATGCGTTATGTCAACTAGAGGGGGGTGAATAGGCGATTTTTATGAATTCTTCACTGAGGAATTTGCCGGTGAGGAAATTCCGTAGCGAAGAACTATTAGCAGCGGAATAAGTACTCAGAAGTAAGCATAATAGAATACAAGCATGGTCATCATGATGAAATGAAGACTAGCACAGAGTACAGAAAGCGTAATCACAGGATAATACAAGATGAAGATAAACAGACTGAAGAAATTGAACAGAGGAAATTGAGAAAGTCTTCAGTCATAGTCTTCAAACACAGATATGAACAAATACTCAACACAGTAATGAGGAAATGAAAGGGTTGAGGAAATAGAACCAGTAGGTTGGTGAAGACAATGATTTGGTAGACCAATTCCAACTGCTGTCTCAGTTGTACGTCTGGTTGGAGCGGCTGAGTATTTAAACTCGAGGACACAAAGTCCGGGACACCCAGTCGCTGAGCACGTAGCTCAAGACACCCAGTCCTCACCATATTCTCCTTGAACTAAGATCACACAGATCTTGTCCAATCACTCGTGGTAATTCTTCAGGCGACTTCCAAACCTTCACAGACTTGGTCACTCGGCGATCCACAATTCCTCTTGGATGCTCTAGACCTTAATGCCTAACCGTCTGGAAGAAGCACAGTCTTCAAAGGTAACAAGCGTCGGATCCACGCAGGATCAATTTCTTCGGTGATGCTCAATCACTTTGGGGTTGTAGGGGTTTGGTTTTGGGTTTTCCTCACTCGATGATTTTCGCTCAAAGTCCTCGGAGGATGGGTTGCTCTCAAATGACAAGTGTCAAGTTCTCTCGGAGCAGCCAACCAGCTAGTGGTTGTAGGGGGCGGCTATTTATAGCCTAGGGAGCAGCCCGACATGATAAGACATAAATGCCCCTCAATGATATGATTGTTATGTGGATAAGATATTTTGGGACAGCTGGCGCGCAGCACAGCAACGGTCGGAAATTTGACTCTCAAATTCCTCAGGGCTATCATGTACCTCACTTTGTAGGTAATTGGCACTGACGAATTCCTAACTCCTCAGTCAGAACAAATTCATCAGTGACCAGAAGAACTTCGTCTCTGTCACTGAAGAAAGTGACTGAACTGTATGAGATTTCCAAAGGCTTCACTTGAAGGGATTGGTAGGTGTAGGATTTTGAGTTGAGCATCACATGGAAATTTTTCCTTAGTATTTCCTCGACCCCCTTTAACAGTACGGTGTTTCCTATGACTCAAGAAGGAGAAAATGAAACTATGAAAACAAAAGTCTTCACGCTTCATGTTCCACAAATGAATACCAAGTCTTCAAGGTCACACCAATTTCTTCACTTTCAAAGTCTTCAGAAAGTCTTCAGAATATCAAAGTATTCAGTTGAAGAACTTCATTTTTAGGGGTCGACTTTCTCTGTAAATATCAAACTCCTCATAGACTTATAGACCTGTGTACACTCACAAACGCATTAGTCCCTCAACCTATAAGTCTTCAATACACCAAAATCACTAAGGGGCACTAGATGCACTTACAAGATACAAGATTGAAGACTTCGTCCCGTGTCCGGATGGGACTTTCCTTGGCGTCGAAGGCAAGCTTGGCGATACGGATATGTAGATATCCTACCATTGTAACCGACTCTATGTAACCCTAACCCTCTCCGGTGTCAATATAAACCGGAGGGTTTTAGTCCGTGGGACGAACAACAATCATACCATGGGCTAGCTTCTACGGTTTAGCCTCTTTAATCTCGTGGTAGATCTACTCTTGTACTACCCATATCATCAATATTAATCAAGCAGGAGTAGGGTTTTACCTCCATCGAGAGGGCCCGAACCTGGGTAAAAACATTGCGTCCCTTGTCTCCTGTTACCATCCGCCTAGACGCACAGTTCGGGACCCCCTACCCGATATCCGCCGGTTTTGACACCGACATTGGTGCTTTCATTGAGAGTTCCTCTGTGCCGTCGCCATCAGGAAGGATGCCTCGTCCCGTCTTTAAAGACGACACCATTGCTGAAGGAGCTTTGGCCATCGGCCAAACTCTCCGGCTAGGCAGTTTTCTTATGACCGCCTGTTCGGCCGGCGCACCGATGATGACTTCTCGGGTCATCAAAAGCAATCTTCACGTCAACTCGTAACTCGCTGAGCAGTTAGATCTGATGGAGCTCTCTTCCTTAAACGAGCTCTTGGATCGCATCGCCGCCCTGGGAGTCGCTACAGACTACGACCAGATTGGGCCTAAAACCGATCTGAGAGAGATTAACTCTCCCCAGGCTACCCACCATGTTGCTGTGGTAGAGGAACAATATGGCGACCCTTCTTCTATCCTAAGGAGTAGCTATGTCCGGATTCCTGACCCCTCCATGCCGGATTCCCGCGGAGGGGAGAACACCACTCAAGCCCTGAACTTAAAGTCAGGCAGTGGGCTAGATCAATCGGACAACGTCCAAGAACCCAAGCTTCCAAGTTCGGAAACTTCTTGGCCCCTGAGTCTTAGATCGGACGGAGTTCAGAATTTAACTCCACCGGCCCACCCAAACATAAGCGATCTATCCCAAATCCGGCAAGAGCCCGCTGAAACAGTACATCATTACTGGGCCAGATTCCTCCTGGTCATGAACAGGATAAAGGACTACCGTGAAGAGGACGCAATTTCATTCTTATGCATTAATTGCACGGACGAAGGAATCCTCAACGCCGTAAGTCGTCGCGAAATCACACGCTTTTCTGACTTGGCATCCATAGTACGAAAGTACTGTGCGATGGAGAGCACCTGGAAAACCGAAATCAAATTTTGGGATAATCCAGCCTTGAACACAACCCTAGTCCAAAGTAAAAGGGTGCATCATTACCAGGCACCTGGGTTAAATACCAAAAAGCAAACCCTCTAAAGGGCATGGAACCGTACTAGAGCGATGGCTCAATGGACCCTGCAAAATTCATAGTACAGAGGGCGCCACTCCAACTCATAGCCTTAGAGCATGTTGCATACTACGGCAGGTGGCCAAAAGTGGCGAAGAGCTTCTAGCTCCAGAGCACCAGCCCAGCAACACCAGTACGGTATTAACAGTCTTCGAAACTTTCGCATCAAATAATATGCGGAAACAAACACTCCGCAGCCTTGTCGTAGTCCACCAGGCAGCAACAATAAATCCATGGAGTGACACGGCTATTACCTTTAACGCCAGTGATGAACCTAAATCCCGAACAGCCCGAGCACCAGCCGCATTGGCCTCAGTCCAATAGTGGACGACTTTCGCCTTACCAAGGTACTCAGGGATGGCGGCAATGGATTAAACCTCATTTACAAGGAAACAATTCAAAAAATGGAAATAGACTGGAGCCGCATTGAGCGAAGCAGCATAACCTTTAGAGGAATAATCCCCAGTCGGGAAGCATGCTGTACAGGAAAAGTCACACTGGATGTGGTGTTCGGCACGCCGGATAATTACAGGTCCGAGGTCACATTCCAAGTGGCCTCGTTCAGCAGCGGATACCACGCCCTATTAGGGCGAGAGGCATTCACAATTTTTCAAGCTATACCCCATTACGGGTACATGAAGCTCAAAATGCCCGGGCCCAATGGAATCATCACACTTGCTAGTGACCCGTACATAGCACTCCGCGCCAAAAATAAAACAGCCGCACTTGCCCTTGAGGCACTATCCGAAGCCCTAGCGGCCGAGGAACTCACTGCGCTATGCTCCACGGTGAACAGGGACGATGTGATACTCGATAAGAGATCCAAGTCCACCTCTTTTAAACCGGCGGACGAAATAGTCAAATTCCAAGTCCATCCAATGGACCCTACAAAAACGGCCTCCATCGGGGCACAATTAACCCCTGATGTAGATGCCGCACTACGAGAATTCCTACGAGAAAATTGGGACATCTTTGCCTGGCACCCTTCAGACATGCCAGGAATCCCACGTCGGCTGGCCAAGCACAGCCTAAATATCCTAAAAGGATTCAAGCCAGTCAAACAAGCTCTTCGGCGTTTCTCCGAACCTAAGAGACATGCCATGGGAGAGGAGCTAGCCAAACTATTGGAGGCCGGATTCATTAGAGATATAAAACATCCGGACTGGCTAGCAAACCTGGTAATGGTACCAAAGAAGGACAAATCCTGGCGCCTGTGTGTCGATTTCAAAGACCTTAACAAGGCTTGCCCAAAGGATCCCTTCCCCCTTCCCCGCATCGATCAAATTATCGACGCTACCGCAGGACACGATTCATTGTGCTTCCTCGACGCATACTCTGGCTACCACCAAATTAAGATGGCAGAGCCAGACCAAGCCGCAACGGCATTCATCACTCCATACGGCCCATTCTGCTTCAACACAATGCCCTTCGAGCTCAAAAATGCCGGCGCAACATATCAGCGCATGATTCAGACATGTCTGGCAAACCAGATCGGCAAAACAGTGGAGGCATACGTAGATGATGTGGTCGTCAAATCCAAGCATGTCGAAACTATAGTAGACGACTTGAGGCTCACATTCGACAATCTCCGAGCATATGACATTAAGCTCAACCCGGAAAAATGCGTTTTCGGCGTACCAGCCGGAAAGCTCTTGGGCTTCATTGTATCCGGTAGAGGAATTGAAGCAAACCCAGCCAAGATCCGAGCTCTGTCACAATTGGATATCCCAAAAGACCTCCAACAAATACCAAAATTGACTGGATGCGTCGCAGCTATAAGCCGCTTTATCTCCCGCTTAGGAGAAAAGGCATTACCCCTTTATCGCCTCCTACGGCGCACCAAACACTTCGAGTGGACGGATGCCGCCACGGCCGGACTCGAAGAAATCAAAGCCATATTGGCAACAAATCCGGTCCTGGCCGCACCCAACGTGGGCGAACCAATGCTATTATACATCGCGGCAACCCATCAAGTTGTAAGCGCGATGCTCGTTGTTGAACGAGAAACGGACGGACACAAGTTCCCTCTCCGAAAACCAGTTTACTACGTGTCCACTGTCCTAACTCCATGCAAGTCATGGTACCCGCATTATCAAAAGATAGCATACGCGGTGTTCATGGCATCCCGGAAGTTGCGACACTACTTCGAAGAGTGTTCAATAACAGTAGCCTCAGAAGTACCTCTTAATGACATTATAAACAACCGCGATGCAATGGGTCGGATTGCCAAATGGGCCATCGAGCTCCTCCCGTTCGACATAACCTACAAGCCATGGCGAGCTATTAAGTCGCAAGTTTTGGCCGACTTCGTCGCCGAATGGACTGAAGCCAAACTCCCTAAAGAGTATAGCGCATATTCTAACTGGATCATGCACTTCAACGGCTCCAAAATGCTGGCTATCCTGGGGGCTAGCATCGTCCTGATGTCCCCAACTGGAGATACAGTCCAATACATACTTCAGATAATGTACACGGACTCCAACAACGTAGCTGAATACGAGGCCCTTCTACATGGTCTGCGGATGGCAGTCTCCATGGGCATTCAGCGCCTAGAGGTCCGCGGGGATTCAAACCTCGCGATATCCCAAATAAATGGAGACTTTGATGCCAAGGATCCAAAAATGGCAGCTTATCGCAATGCCATCCTAAAAATGTCAGCTCAGTTTGAGGGGCTCGAATTTCACCATATAGCCCGGGAGAACAACCAGGCAGCAGACGTGTTGGCACGCATTGGCGCAAAGCGCGATGCCGTCCCTCGCAACATCTTCCTAGAAAAGCTTTTCAAGCCATCCGTATTATGGGAGGGAGAGTCCGGAAATAACATCCCGGACCCAACCACACTACCCCACACCGAACATTCTGACATAGTTGCTGGTTCTGCCAACGAAATAACACCGTCAGCCCACACAATAATGGCAGTCATTGCCCCGTGGACAGAAACATTCCTAGCCTACCTAAATAGGCAGGAACTTCCCGAGGACCAAAACGAGGCCCGCTGCATAGTGCGGCAATCTAAAGCCTATAAGGTCCATGAGGGAGAGCTTTATAAGAAAAGCACAACCGGAGTCCTTCAAAGGTGTATCTCCGAAGAGGAAGGGCGGAATCTTCTGGCTAAAATTCATGCCGGACTCGGCAGGCACCACGCCGCAGCCCGGGCCCTTGTAGGCAAGGCCTTCCGTACAGGATTTTATTGGCCAACGGCCCGGGCAGATGCTCAGGACTTGATCCAACGATGCGTTGGATGCCAGCTCTTTGCTAATCAAAGCCGCGTGTCACCTACCTCCCTCAAAACTATACCCACCACTTGGCCGTTCATGGTCTGGAGGCTTGATATGGTTGGACCCCTTAAAGGAGGAACCCACAAGCAAAAATACCTATTGGTCATGGTGGATAAATTCACCAAATGGATAGAGGCAAAGCCTGTTAAGACAGCCGAATCCGGACCGGTGATAGACTTCATATCAGGGGTAGTACACCGTTACGGCGTCCCTCATAGCATCATCACTGATAATGGCACGAACTTCATGGCCGACGAGGTCAAACTCTAGTGCAAAAACATGGGCATCAAGCTCGACTACGCTTCAGTCTATCACCCTCAAACTAACGGTCAAGTCGAGCGAGCAAATGGTCTAATCATGAGTGGCATTAAACCCAGACTAGTGTGGTCCCTCAAGGAATCAAATACGCACTTGGTAGAGGAGCTCGAGTCCGTACTCTGGGGGCTGCGGACCACGCCGAATCGCACTACCGGATTCACACCATTTTTTATGGTGTACGGCGCAGAGGCAGTTTTGCCCTGCGACATAATTCATGACTCACCTCGCGTGCGCATGTACGAAGAAAGAGAAGCCGAGCTCGATCGGCAGGACAGTTTGGACACCTTGGAGGAGGAGCGCGACGTGGCAATAGCCCATTCCGCATTCTATCAATAGCAGGCTCGAAGATACCAAAGCAGAGAAGTACGGGCCAAAGCTTACAATGTTGGCGAATTAGTTCTACGCCTGCCGGACAAGAAAAAGGACAAACTCAAGCCCAAATGGGAGGGTCCCTTCATCATCGACCAAGTCCTGACCGGCGGAGCGTACCGTCTGCGGAACGCATCGGATAACCGACTTGAGCCGAACCCATGGAACGCAGCCCGTCTCCGAAGATTCTACGCCTAGCGCCAGACTCTGAGTTCGTCTCCTTCCTCCGTCTATATTTAGTACTTTAACTGTCTTTTAATTCTCTCCCTCTCCCTCCTTTTTTCTGAAGCCGTTGGAGGCTCGTTTGCGCACTGTTCGCACACACTTGACGCGTTATCCGCGCTCAGTATACATGGGGGCTTCTTTATAGAAGCTTATTTATACGGGCTTCATGCCCAACACATGTGTCATACTTCCGCATGTACCTTTTATTCACCATTATATGCATCGATATGACTTAAGTTTTGGCGAAGCTGGGTTGCCTGACTCCTGTGCTTACCCCTACGTTCCCGATTGTTCGGCTAGGTGGTAAAGGGAGCACATCTGCGATTGTTACCGCCGTGTCAGCCGGGCGTGTACCTCAGACTGGGTGAAGCCGAAAGCTAGCGTTCTTAAGGGAATATTCGGTCGGCGAACTAAAAGACGATTTCTTACTTATTCATTTATCTGCCCCCAGATGTTTTTCTGCTTTTTTCGCAGTCCGGACATGCACTTTAGGGCATGCCTCCCAGGGAAAGGAACCCCTAACGGAACTATTCTCCCTGGAAGATGTTTCTTACTAACCATGTAATATAACATAACTAGTTGGGCACTTGTCTGATAAAGCACTCATGACCCCTACGCCTGGTCTCCACGCATGCCCTGGTTCTTACATAACCGCGAGGGTATTCGGACACACTTCGGACTATCGGGTCCCGAGGTTGAAGCAAAAAGGTCCGCTACGACAAACGATCTACAATACGGCTTGAAGGCATTTTACATGTCATTTAAAATTACATAGTCAAATTGACTGATTGTATTCCTCTTCAATACCATCTAATAAGTTGTCTAGTTTACAGTCCCGCTGGGAATACTTTGCGGCCAACTCTACTTGGTCGTACATTAAGCTCACAGGGATCTCCTTCCCATCGGGCCCCACAGGTCCGAGCTCGGCCATGTGGTTTGGGTCAGCCTTCGTGTACCGCGTCTTCACCATGGCCCAGGCCTCCCTGGCGCCTTGACGGCAGGCCGATATCTTCCATGGCCGGAAGCGCCTCCGTGCTCCCTGAAGCCTCTCCGCAAGCTCTCCAAGGCCTTTGGGTAGGGAGATGGATGGCCACAAGGCCTGGCCGACGCCTCTCATCACCTGCCGAACTCGTTCGTGCAGTTGCAAAAGCTCGGGAAGTAGGTCACCCGTTGAACCGGGCATTTCCTCTGCAGGACGAACTGTGAGCATACCTACAGACATATTTCTGTTAGTCGACTTCATCGCCGAACTCTTCTTTTCAAAAGTTCGCTCAAGCACTTACTATAAATGTCGCGACGAAGCCGCCGGTTCTCCCTAACGGAGTTAGACAGCTGGGCTCGAACATCCTTTAGTTCCTCACCCAGCTGGGTGTTGGCATCTTGGAGATTATTTTTCTCTTGCCTCACCCTTGTAAGCACATTCTCGTCGGCCTTTAACCGGTGCAGGAGCTGTTGCTTCTCCGGATCTAGTCCGGCATCATCTGCAATATTATTGTCAGACTTATACACACGCCGCACTTCACAAACTACTCATCTTTCAAAGTATATATTACCGGAGGGGGTCTCTGTGACCCCCCCTGTGGCGGCTAGTGCAAGCTCAAGCTGGGCCTTGCACTCTTCAAGCTCCTGAGACAGTCGGGTATTCTTTTCCGTATGAACCTACATAAGAAATGATCCTTAAATCAATTCTCCTAACTATTTTAAGTCTCGGGGGCTACTGGCATATATAACTGTCAAATCTCCTCACCCGTATGTCCTTTACATACTGCTCTGTGGCTCTGGCTAGACCATCTTGAGCGGCACGGAGGTGCGCATCTCCCGAATTGAAGGCGTTAAATGCCTCTTGGGAGATACATGCGTCACGAAGAACTGTTCGGCGTCACCTGTGATTCATGGCACTCTCCACCTCGGAGTTGGTGGCGGACAATCTGTCGGCATCCTCTGTCGGAGGAGCATCCGACGCACGCCTCATGTTCACCTCCGCTTCCGGACCCGGCGTTGGAGCCTGGCTGGCGGAGGCTCGATTGGCCATCTCTGCGAACACGGTCTGGCGAGCGCTCTTTTTCCTAAAAGGAGCACCAGCGTTAATATACCTTCCCGGAATCAATCCCGGGAATATGGTGACACGCCTTACCGTTGCGGCGGCGTTTCGATCCAGACCGCACTTCTTTTTAGCCTGTGTGGCCGTGCTGCCCCTTGTTAGCTAGCCGCCGCGGGCTCGGCCTCCCGCCTCGAAGGCACCCCCTGCGAAATACCATTGATATACGGTGATCAAAAACAAGCACGGATGAGTCATTATCAAAGTAATAGGGCTTTGGTCTCAGTTACCTATGAGGCTGGAAGTATTCCGGGGTAATCGGCCGTAATGGCAACCAAGGCATTATCGATGCTTAGTTGGTGAAATACCCCATCAATCAGCTCCACCAATATGTCCGGATCCTCTTGAGAGGCCGGATCAAGGATCCGATCCGGATCCTCGGGTTGCGGAGGCGGGTTGTTTATATCTTTTACGGCCTGGCACAGTTCCTACGTCGAAATCACAAAATGAGATATCTAACCATGGGAGTACGGATCGGATGTGCAAAAAAGGAAATGTTCGCTTATCCAGCTTCGAGGATTGTTCATAGAAAATCCGTTCGATGGACTGACGCGGAGAAAATCCTCCTCTTCCCCCTTGTACAGTGCGGACAAGATCTTCACCAGATCGGCGACTGATCCTGGCCCCGTACAGCCGTGACGGGTGGCATCGTCCTTCCTGTTGAAATCCCACATGGGGTGGCCCCTATACTGGAGTGGTTGCACCCCCGCATAATGCAGGTGGCCATGACACCGATCATGGTCAGTCCGGAATGAGCTAGCAACCTTATTCGGCTCATCAGGTAAAGGACGTCCCTATCGTTTTCCCTCCAGGGGCTCCGTGGACACCAACTTAGGCGTTTCTTCAAGGGAGCATTACTGAACTCCGGGAGGCCGATCCGAACGGGATCCGGTAGCGGGGCGTCTTCTATGTAAAACCATTCCGAAGGCTAGTCTTCGAACGCCTTCTTCGGGGTTACGGATAGATATCCGGTCCCGGCGATGCGCCATAGCTCGGCTCCACCCACTTGATATATTTACCCCTCATGAGAACGGGGTACGAGGCAAAATAATCTCTTCCACAGCGCAAAATGAGCCTCGACGCCCAAGAACAGTTCGCAAAGGGCCACGATGCCCGCGATGTGTAGAATGGAGGCAGGCGTAAGGTGGTGCAGCTGGAGGACATAGAACTCCAGGAGCCCCCGGAGAAACGGATGTATTGGAAATCCGAGTCCTCTTATCAGATAAGAGACAAAGCATACCCGCTCTCCTTTGGAAGGATCGGGGACGCTCTCCACTTGCTTTCCGCCCTTATAGGTGGCGAGTCCGGCTCGAACCGGAACCATGAAGGTTGGGGGAAGAAATCCCTTGGTTTGGACTGTCACTAGCTTGCTATGCGGGACTGAGCATCTCTCCCAATCTCCAGGCTGGGGGCTGGGAGCACGAGAGGAGGAGCCGTGTCGACTGTCCGTGATGGAATGGATTTTTTGTCAGAGGCGCTCCGATGAAAGCTTGCGGAGGGGGGATGTGATTCAGATCTAGATCCTAGTCTCTTTTTATAGGCGGCTCATTTGCGCAGCTAGTGGGGAAAGTGTAAAAATACCCTGGTTTTTCGCATTCGTTCGACACGTGGAAGATGGCCATTATTGGGCGTGGAAGCCAAGGAGCACAGCATTTATCAGAAGCCAGATACTATTCGACAAGTATATGGAATTTGGAGAAGAACCCGCCTCGCAATGCCGAAGACAATCTACGAGTCGGACTCGTCGTCATTGAAGCCTGGTTCGGGGGCTACTGAGGGAATCCCGGATTAGGGGGTGTTCGGATAGCCAAATTATCATCGTTGGTCGGACTCCTGGACTATGAAGATGCAAGATTGCAGACTTCGTCCCGTGTCCAGATGGGACTTTCCTTGGCATGGAAGGCAAGCTTGGCAATACGGATATGTAGATCTCCTACCATTGTAACCGACTCTGTGTAACCCTAACCTTCTCCGGTGTCTATATAAACTGGAGGGTTTTAGTCCGTGGGACAAACAACAATCATACCATAGGCTAGCTTCTAGGGTTTAGCCTCTTTGATCTCGTGGTAGATCTACTCTTGTACTACCCATATCATCAATATTAATCAAGCAGGAGTAGGGTTTTACGTCCATCGAGAGGGCCCGAACCTGGGTAAAAACATCATGTCCCTTGTCTCCTGTTACCATCCGCCTAGACGCACAGTTCGGGACCCCCTACCCATGATCCGCCGGTTTTGACACCGACACACGCCAATACCAAGACGAGCAAGGTGCCAAAGCTTCCCGTCTACAACAACAACTATGTGAAGCTCAAGCCCTTGAGGCGCAACATGCCCTCCTCGACACCAATCATGCCATCGCCGACCACAACCGACGTGTTCAGGAAGATAAAGAAGCACTTCGCGAGCAAGTACACGAACAAATACATCAAGCGCGTTTGCACTATCAAGTTCCACAAGCTCCTCCTCGAGCTAGACATGAACAACAAGCTCGACAAGAACCACAACTTCGCCAGGAGTAACAAGACAATGGGAATCCTCCACGCCAAGAGCAACCTGAGGTTCACAACCCCCCACGTCGAGGGCGCCATCACCCTCGTCCCCGACACAACGAAGAGCAACGTTATGGCAAGCTCAAGCCCACCATGCCCAAGTTCTCCGGGAACAACGATCCCGAAGAGTATCTTTCATGGGCATTGAAGGTCGAACTTTCCTTTGCACAACTATGAGGAAGAGAAGAAGACCACCATCGCATCCCTTGAGTTCCAAGCCTATGTCCTCATTTGGTGGGAGCGAATCAATGAGCATCATGAGGCAAGAGGAGAACCATCCATCACAACTTGGGCACAAATGAAAGGATGTCATGCGAGTGCACTTTGTTCCAACCTACTATAACTGCGACCTCTTCAAGAAACTCCAACTCCTCATGCAAGGAACAAAGAGCATTGAAGAGTACTACAAAGAAATGGTGATTGCCATGATACGGGCCAATGTCATAGAAGATGATGAGCAAACTATGGCACGTTTCTTGAATGGACTAAACCACCCTATCAAGAAGATCGCCGACTTCCAACCTTACTCCAACCTCATCGAGCTGGTGCACCAAGATACCAAGGCGGAGCTACAAGTGCAAGATGACTACAGGTATGCCAAGTTCACTTCCAAGACCTACGGCTCCGCCTACAACCAAGCTTCAATAGCTTCGACACCTCCTACAACAAAAGCTACCCCAAGCAATGGCGACAACTCAAGTTCCAAGAAAACTTCAGCAACTTAAGTCGTCCTCCTAATACAAGCAACTTCAAGTCGAGAGCTTCATCATCTACTCCAACCGATGAGACCGTCAAGACGAGCTCCATCAAATGCTTCACATGCGGTGGGCGAGGTCACAAGTCCTTTGAGTGTACCAACAAGCGCACCATGATCCTCAACGGCGACGAGACCTATGACTCCATGAGTGAAGTGGAAATGGAAGCCCTTGAGAAAGTGGCCATCCACCGGCAAGTGAACGAAGATGAAGATGATCAAGTCTTTTGTGACGAAGATTGAGCTGAGCCCCACTCTCATTGTCTCCAAGGTCTTGACACTTCAACATCAACAAGAGGAAGACTAACATTGCCACATCTTCCACACCAAGGCGGGCATCAATGGTCATTCTATGAAGGTCATCATCGATGGAGGAAGTTCTCACAACTTGGCAATTGAAGAACTATGCTCCACGCTACAATTGGTCAAGATGAACCATCCTCATCCCTACAAGGTCCAATGGCTAAGCGACTTCGACACTATCCAAGTGAAGCACGCTGTGCAAGTTTCCTTCAAGATAGGAGCATATGAAGACACTTCGGAGTGTGATGTGGTTCTATGTCCGTTTGCCATCTCCTACTTGGACGACCTTGGTAATTCGACCGAGGCGTCATCCATAATGGGCGAACCAATCACTATATCTTCAAGATGAAGGGAAAGGAGTACCTGCTACAACCTATGTCACCAAGTCAAGTAATCACCGACAACCAAGCAACCACCCATCATGGAGAGAAAAGCAAGAGAGTGAACCACCCTAAAGAGAGTGAGCGCCACAAGACAAAATTGAGTGCCTCCATGATGAGTGACAAGAAAAATCTAGTCCTTTTTGCCAACAAAAGTGAGATGAGAGAACTGTGTGAGAACCCATTAAGTGTTATGCACTATGTCCTTTTGTGCAAGGACGAGGAAAAAAAACTAACACCTCCGACAATCTACCTTTAGTGTTGTCTTCCTTATTGCAGGAATTCCAAGATCTTTCCCCGATGAGCTACCTCCGGGACTACCTCCACTATGAGGCATTGAACACCACATCCACCTCATACTCGGAGCCCCTCTTCCTAGCAAAGCACCCTACCATGTCAATCCTGAAGAAACCAAGGAAATACAAAGGCAAGTACAACAACTCATTGACAATGGCCATGTGTGTGAAAGCTTAAGTCCTTGTGCCATCCTGGTCATACTAGTGCCTAAGAAAGACGGTAGTTTTCGCATGTGTTCCGATTGTAGACCCTTCAATGCCATCACCGTTCGTTATCAATATCCTATTCCACGCCTAGATGATATGTTAGATGAGCTTAGTGGAGCCACTATTTTCTCTAAAATTGATCTTAAAAGTGTCTATTACCAAATCCGCATACAAGAAGGCGACGAATGGAAAACCGCATTTAAGACAAAATTTGGCTTATGTGAATGGCTTGTTATGCCAATGGGCTTATCCGAAGCACCCGGTACGTTCATGCGAGTCATGCATTTTGTTCTTCGCCCATATATTGGCGTATTCGTTGTGGTCTATTTTGGTGATATCCTCGTTTTTAGCAAAACTCTCAAGGACCATGTCACCCATGTTAGAACCGTTTTACAAACTCTTTGAAAAGAGCGTCTTTATGCTAATATGGAGAAATGCAAATTTGGTGTAGACAAGCTTCTTTTCTTGGGTTTTGTTGTGTCTTTTAAGGGTGTTCATGTATATGAATCTAAGATCAATGCTATTAAAACTTGGCCACAACCAAACAACTTGCAAAAGGTGTGTAGTTTCTTGGCTTAGCCGGATTTTATCGTTGCTTTGTGAAGGATTTTAGCACCATTGCTTCGCCTTTACATGCCTTGAGTAAGAAGAACACACCTTTTGTTTGGGGGCCATTACAAGATACCACATTTAATGAACTGGAAAATTTGCTTACACATGCTCCCGTGCTTGCGTTGCCCAATTTTTAAAAAACTTTTGAAGTTCATTGCGATGCTAGCGGCAATGGTATAGGAGGTGTGTTAATGCAAGAGAAGCGCCCCATTGCTTACTTCAGTGAAATACTTTCCGGAGCGCAACTCAATTATCCCATCTATGACAAAGAGCGCTATATGCTTTAGTACGAGTTTTGCGTGAGTGGGAACATTATCTTCGTGCCCATGAATTTGTCATTCATACCGAGCATGAAACGCTTAAGTACCTTAAGGGTCAAACTAAGTTGAAGAAGCGTCATGCTAAGTGGAGTGAATTCATTGAGTCTTTCCATATGTCATCAAATACATCAAGGGCAAAGAGAATGTTGTGGCGGATGTGCTTTCCTGCAAATGCATGCATGTTAGTAAACTTGAATTGAATGTCATTGGCTTTGAGCACATAAAAGACTTATATGCGCATGATCCTAATTTTGCTATTCCTTATGCCAAATGTTTGACACATACATCTTGGGAACGCTATTACATCAAAGATCATTATCTTATGAGAGCTAACAAACTATGTATCCCCGAGTCTTCTCCTGGTTTGTTACTTTTTCAAGAGGCTCGTGGAGGAGGACTAATTGGGCCCGTTGGACACGACAAGACATTGGCCACGCTCTCCAAGAACTAATTTTGGCCCAAGATGTTCCACGACGTCTCACGCTTCACCAACCGATGCTCTACATGTCGCAAAGCTAAGTCAAAAGCTCAATCTCATGGTATCTATATGCCACTTCCTATTCTGTATCAACCATGGGAAGATATTAGTATGGACTTTGTGATTGGTTTACCTAGAACTCAAAATGGAAAGGATTCCATGTTTGTTGTTGTGGACTGATTCTCTAAGCTGGCTCATTTCATCCCATGCAACAAGATAGACGATGCTCCACATGTTGCAAATCTCTTTTGTAGGGAAATGTTGCGTCTACATGGAGTGCCAAAGACTATCATTTCAGACCGCGACATCAAGTTCCTAAGCTACTTTTGGAAGACGCTATGCGCCAAGCTTTGAATAAAGCTCTTGTTCTCTTTGGCATACCATCCACAAACCGATGGCCAAACAGAGGTCACGAACTGGACACAATCTACTCTCCTACGTGTGTTGATCAAGAAGAACATCAACTAGTGGGAGGAATGCTTACCCATCGCCAAGTATGCCTACAATCGAGCAAGACACTGTACTACCAGCAAGTGCTCCTTCGAGGTCGTCTAGGGCTTCAATACGTTGTCCCCATTGGACATTCTACCGCTACCACTACAAGAGCGCATCAACATGGACGCGAGTGCACGAGCAAGCTATCTCAAGAAGGTGCGTGAAGATATAAGAAACACCATCGAGCGCCAAGTACAACGCCTCGCGACCAAGATCAACTTCAACAAGCAACCTATGATATTCAACATTGGAGATCTTGTGTGGCTACACCTTCGAAAGGACCGCTTCCCCAAGGAAAGCAAGTCCAAGCTTCTACCTCGAGTCGACGGATCCTTCAAGGTGATCGAGCGCTACAACAACAACTCCTACAAGATCAGAATCCCACACGACAAGTACAATGTGGGCGATATCTTCAACGTCAAGGATCTCTCGCCCTACCATGGTGATGAAGATTTCCATCTGAGGTTAGATCTTTCCTAAGGGGGGAGGGAGATGATGCAGAGCATCCTTTGGTTATCCCCATGGACCTACCATCGTCTCATCAAGTGCCAAGAGGACCAATGACACGAGCACGAGCTAGAGCCATCGAGACCGAGGTGACATCTTTCCTTAGTGATATTCCATATGATCCACTCGATACATGGTTACTACCTAAGTTTGGAATGTTGTGCATGATCAGGTACCAAGAAGGCCCCTCGAAGATGCACGCGAAGACGGAAAAGACCCCAAGTACAAGGATGAAGAGGAACGGCGGAAGGAACCGAGGAAGTCCCCAGGACCTGGACATCTGACCACAAGCCCCGGACATCCGGCCCCTGGAGCATCATCCAGAGCTGCCTCCCTCCTATCGAGGCTACACGGCCCGGATATCCGGCCCAATCCCGGACATCCAGCCCTGCCCGGACATCCGGCCCGATGCTCGGAAATACGGCTCCTCCTATCCAGAGAGCAACCAAATCGGCCAAGCCAGCACGGACATCCGGCCTGTCCCAAGCCGCCGGACATCCGGCCTACAGCCTGGAAATCAGAACCCCGCCAATCTAGAGAGCACTGTACAGGCCCCGAGCGCCCAGACATCTGGCGCTATCCTGGACATCCAACACTTCGTGAAGGACCGGACATCCTACCCGACGGCCGGACGTTCGGCTCCCCTGTTTGCGCACAGTAAAGGGTCGATGCCCATGTACCTATTCGCCCACTTAAACTATATATACTCATCCTCCTCCCTCTTTCTAGGGTTAGAAAAGTAGTAGCCTTCTCCATCGGAGTTCACGACCTCTATAGACAAGATCCCCCAAGTGGATTCAAGACCCCTCATGGGAAGACCTTCAATACCTCCTCACGAAGAAGAACTAGCTACTATTATCGTCCTTTGTTGATTGTGGATCGTGTATCTCTTCGTATGTTTGGATCAAGCACATGTGTAATGAAATCTTGTTGATTTGAGTGAATCCTCTCGTGTTCCCCCTCGTGTTTTCCCCTCGTGTTCTTTGTGTTCGTCGCAGGATCCGCTCCAATCGTGAAAAATCGGGCATCTAGGGTTCTACCCTACATCAGGGGCGTTGCCTAGGTGGCAGCCGGGCACCCGGGGTGGCCAGAGGCGCGGCCCAGGAGGCGTCCGGGCACCGGGGGCGGCCATAGGTGCAGCTAGTCGGTGGCTGGGGGTGGCCGGGCACCTAGGGCCCTTGGTGGCCGGGCACCCGGAGTGGTCCGAGACCTCTCTCCCTTCTCGCTCCCTTTGTATCGCTTTCTCCTCCTCCTCCATGGATGCTTGGGTCTAAGTGCTCGCCTCTTGATGATCATCTCCTTAGTACCTAAGGATGCACACCACTTCGGTGTGAGGTACGACCCAACTCTCGTGTGAATTCGAATGGAGTTCGAAGAGGAAGGAGTTAACCTCGGTTTCGATGGCACGTGCGTGAGCTTTTGTTGTAGGTCCTCTCCGTGCTTGCGGTGGTGGCGTGATGTCAATGGGGATGGTCGAGGGATGCTCTGCATCATTGTCCTTGTACTTGGTGTCATCGCTGTCTTGTCCGTTGGGCGTAGCTATCCCGTGGCTTCCCTCCAAGTAACTGATCACACATAGGGTTTCCACTTGAGGTAGTAGCCATGTCTCGTATGTATAAGGTGGTAGTTCGGAGAGAAGCGAGTTCACCTTAGTTTCGATAGCCTTTGCTCGAGCTCTTGTCATTGGTCCAAGTGGTGTCGTGGGAGACGTAGGTAGGTCCATGGGGATGACCGTGGGATGCTCTGCATCATCTCCCCCTCCTTGGGAAAGATCCGACCTTGGATGGAAAGGCTCATCACCATGGAAGGGAGAGAGATCTTTGACGTTGAAGACGTTGCTCACGTTGTACTTGTCACGCGGGAGATCGATCTTGTATGCATTGTTGTAGTAGCATGCTAACACCTGGAAGGGTCCATCGACTCGAGGCAGAAGCTTGGACTTGCGTTCGTGGGGAAGCGGTCCTTTCAAAGGTGTGGCCACACAAGATCTCCAAGGTTGAATATCATGGGTTGCTTGTGGGTGTTGAGCTTGGTCGGGAGTCGTTGTACTTGGCACTCGATGGTGTGCCTTGTATCTTCATGCATCTTCTTGAGGTATCTCACTCGTGATGATGAGGACATCAATACCATTATTACACCCACAGCCCCTGCTGTTATACATACTGGACCAATTACTAGAGCTCGCGCACACCAATTGAATTACCAGGCACTTTCGTTCCGTAGTTACAATTCTAATGTTCATGAGAATATGATGCTGCCTAATTGGATACATTTGTGTTGATTACTGATGAAGGGCCTAGCATGGACAAGAGGGATGAACACTAGAGCAAGATCAACCATGGAGATGAAGGTGCGCACGAAAGGATCCAGAATGGCATTTCTAGTGCATATTTGAGCACTTTGAAGCTTCCGTGATGAACTACAAGGACATGGACAAAATATAAAAGATGCCCCTTCATAAATTTCGCCCATAGCTTATTTTAGGTGTCGCGCCACGTTATTTTTGGGCCAGGCCCATTTAATTTCGAAATACAACTTCCTAGGCTATTTTCAGAGTCTGTATGTCTGGGGAAAGAAAGTTAGGGTTGGTTTCGGACCCCTCCTAAAAGGGGCCACTAAATTCCCCCTACTACTCCATATATATAGCTCTTAGGGCGACGTTTAGACTTTGGGTTTTGTTTAGATTAAAGTTCGCCGTGGCTACAACTTCGCGTACTTCATCAATAAAGATGTCACATGACCCCACGTTCATCAATAAAGCTTTCCTCTTATATTCGCAATATCCAGATTGCAATCTCAGTTTATTGTTTGTTCTTCATTTGCTTGCAGGAAATAGACCCTCATGGTTAGGTTGATCGTGCTCCGGCGTGGTCAATAACCTCTCGGGGTTGGTTTAGCGATTGCTAAGATGCGACATCCTCGCACGTTCATAGTCGGGTCGTCGAAGTCTATTCCACCCAAAACAATAGCCACCATCTCATCGAAAGACTAGACACCTTTGCCTCTATCAGGTGGTATCAGATTTCCAGGTTGCTCGATGAGATTTTCCAGTTTTTCATAGATAAGATCGAGTCTGTTCTTCATACCTGCAGTCCATGAAAAAGCCACAAAATAGGGTTAGTTCATCATATCAGAACCAATTTGAGCCTTCGCATATTCTTTTAAGAGGTTTATTTTGTTGAATTTGCGTTTGCATCATCGTGTCGACCTTGCTGGTCTTAGCGTCTAGTCCTTTAGAGTTTCGAGTTCTATTTACAGGTTGTCACGTCGCCGCTGCCATATATCACCACTGCTTCATCATCATCGTCGCTGCCATATACCACCACCGCACCAACGTCATCGCCGCTGCCATATACCACCACCACATATTCTCCGCCAATATGTGTCCATATACGCCACCAGGACGGGTGTATAGTAGGTAATTCAATCGCAAATGTTTTTTTCATTAATCATATGTGTACGTGGCCTTTCGTCCTCCTCTCGCACGTCTTGTCACCCCGCTGCCGCAGATGGCTTATAGAGCTTGCGCAGCGCGCGGGAGCGTTCTTTTCGCCAAACTGTGGCGCCAATGAATCGTCGGTGAGCCCGTTCCCGCGCAACCTTGCAGGTTCCCGCGCAAACTTCCCGCCCGACTGGGTTTAATCCCCCAAAATCCCAATGCTTACCGGCCTGCTATAAAACCCTCATGGCCGGCGAGTCCTGCGTCACATTTTTCCCTCCCTCCCAGTAGCTTATCTCGTGTGCTTCTCCCACAATCACCAATGGCACCGGTCCATCGTGGTTGCTCAGCACTCCGCCGTCATCAGACGACAGCTCCAACTGGGAGCCTACACTGCGGCGGCAGCGCAGTCCCCGGTGTAGTGTAGTGCGTGTGGCATCCATGTTGGGTTTGCACGGAACACCCACAACACGCTCCGCCGCCGGTGCCCGTCGGCAGCTGTTGCCGGCCACCTTTGCCGCCACACCACCATCGAAAGCCAGGGCCATCGCCCGCTCCGCCGCGGCGGCCCGAAGGTGGGAGGTGGCGGTCGTGGCCGCCACCCCACTGCCAGCCATCGTGGCCATCACCCGCTCCGCCACCGCGGCCCGAAGGCAGGAGGTGGTGGTCGTAGCCGCCACCCCATCGTCGGCCGCCCTGGCCGCCAGCCCACCGTCTACTGCCGGGGTCATCACCCGCTCCACCACCACTGCCCGAAGGCGGGACGTGGAGGTGGATGCCGGCACGTGCGTCAGCGACCTTGCATGCTACACCGAGTTCTTGCGGGAGGAGGAGCGCCTCGTTGAGCATGCAAAGAGCCTTACCGCCGCTGTGGCCGTGGCACACGCCAACTCAGAGGCGAGGAATCAGGAGATCTACAAGGAGAACTACCGCTTCAAGAGGGATCGTCTGGAGCAGCAGTGGGCGTTCGAGCTAGCGAGTGTCGCCGAACGTGAAGCAGCGGGAGGCACTGTATTGCATTTGTCCAGCTCATCGGTAGGCTCCTCCTCCTCTGCCTCTTACTGAGCGTGCTCGGCAGAGGAGAGGCTGCCAGAAGTAGTACAAAGCCCCTCCATAGTAGTAGTAGTAGTAGTAGTAGTAGTAGTAGTAGTATTTAGGGGCTATTTTGTTCAGTTCATCTGACTATAGATGTGGTGGAACTATACAACGTACTTAAAATTAGCTAGTATATAAAGTAGAACTACCTATTTCAGTACGTGGTTGGCACCAATTGGGGAAAAGTTTGGTCGGTTCACCTGTTGAGTTGAACTGTTTGTATAAATTAAGCACGACTGCTTAATCTAGGAATGAAATCTATGCTTAATAATTGAATTTTAATTGCAAAAATTAGATAGTGCTAGTGATTTTAAGCTGCATATTTTGACAAATCACAGTTTTGCAAGGTTGAAAAATGGCAATGTTACTAGATCAACAAATGTCAATCTTTCAAGTTTGACAAATGGCACATACCCAATATGACAGATCCAGATCTTACCAAATTGTTTGTAAGTTGTTGCACACGGGTCAACCGAAACAACCGTTTGCGTTGAAGAGATGCACAAATCCTGCTCTCGCTTTGCATACGTGTGTTCTATCTAAAACATTTGCGATCAATAGCTGCACAAATCCTGCTCGGCACATTTTCCCTTGGCTTCCTGGGGAAGCTATCGGTTTGCATATGGGTGTTCTAACTAAAACGTTTGCGGTCGAGATACAATATTAAACCCAAGAAAAAAATTATTTCTGGCGGTGGCGGAGGCGGCGTGCCGCGCCTTCCTTGTCATTGTCGTCCTCCGGGACGCCGTTGTTGAAGTCTTCAAGGCAGCTCAGAATGTTCTTCACTTGTAAATCAAACATCATGTCTTCGCGCGATCGATGGGCGGGGCGTGGGAGAACGACAGCTGGCGGCGCTGAGAGGCAGCGGTCGATGGTGGCGTCCCATGCCGCTGAGGGGGGCACGCGCAGGGGAACGGGCATGGCGGGTGCTGCCAAATGCACGTGGACCGGTGCCGCAGTAGGTGGAGGGGCATGCACGGGCATGGGTGCTGGCGCTGGCATGTACAAGAGGTCACGCGGGTCCGCGGAGACCTCGGTGACGCCCGCGGCTTCCAGCTCTGCGATAGTGCTTGGCGACTAGCTCGTCGATGCTACGGGGATGGTCGTTGGCGCGGGCGCGGGGATGGGAGCTGGGACGGGAGCGGGGGCAGCAATAGCCGCGACCAGCTCGTTCCGGGCCATGCCCATGAGTTCCCATTCCTCCTTATTTTCTATCTCCTCCGGCTCGGAGTCGACTTCACCAAACTTGAAGACTAGTGGCAGATGACCCTTCTGTGCCATGGCGTTGGTGGAGGTCTGCGAGGCGGAGGGGAATGTGAGGCAAACAATAAAGCCGCCCGTATTTAGCAGCAGCTCGAGCGCCATTAATGGAAAGGAAGGCGGGCGGCCATGGAAGTCAAAGGGCTCGATTCCCAGTGAGCCCATGCAGCGTACAACTCACACGCTTCTCGGTGAGCCTGCGCATTGGAGAACAACTTGCATGCCTCTTGGTCAGCCTGCGCACCGGACTACGCTCGGATGCCTCCCATTCAGTTAAGCAGTTGTCCGCACGGCACCTCCTATAGCAATTTGAACAAAGAGACTTGGCGTCACGTTAATGGTTAACATAACGCACACAATTTGAATTATACAAACATTTGCGAGGTTAGAGTGGCAGCTATTTGTTTGAAAATGCCTTTGTTGGCTGTTATTTGAGTGCTTCTTCTTTCAAAATGGACACGAAAAATACCACAGCATGTCGGGTGCCATTCCATAATAGCATGCCAAGTTTCATGAATTTCAGACGAGTTTTGAATTTGCTAGAATTTAAAAACAAAGTATCTCAATGTTTTGCCGGCAATCAACAGTTCCCTAGTGTTTGAAATTCATTCCCATTTCTTGCATGGGACCTATGCATGCACCCAAGGACAAAGATTTGATTTTTCAACAAATTTATATGCACTGGAGCATGTGCATGTACTTCAGATTTGAATTATGCACATAAAATGCCTAGAAAACCCAGTTAATGTATAGTCCAAACGAACCCCCAAAAATTGCAAAATTTAACACAACACTCCTGTTGTTCTATGTTGACACTAGAAAATTTTTGAAAGCAATAAGAGGCAGCGGATATCATTTCGTCCCCGAAGGTGGGACATTCCTACCGAAACCATCAGGCTTGTTGTGAGAAGCTCTGGTTTGTGAGAAGCTTATACCCAAACCTGCCCCAAATGGGACAAAAACTTTACCACAGCATGTCGATGCTGCTCCATGATAGCATGCCAAGTTTCATGAATTTCAGACAAGTTTTGGATTTACTAGTATTTAAAAACCAGGAATCTCAATGTTTGCGGTCGACTGATGGTGGCAGGGTGTTTGACATTCATTCCCATTTCTTGCATGGGACCTAAGCATGCAACCAAGGACAAAGATTTGATTTTTCAACCAATTTATATGCATTAGAGCATGTGCATGTAGTTCAAATTGGAATTATGCACATAAATGCATCAAAAACTCAATCAATGCATAAAAATGTCCAAACGAACCCCAAAAAATCCCAAAAACTGACATAACACTCCTATTGTTCTATGTTGACACTAGAAAAATTTTGAAAGCAATAAGAGGCAGCGAATATCGTTTTGTCCCCAAAGGTGGGACGTTCCCTACCGAAACCATCAGGCTTGTTGTGAGAACCTTTGGTTTGTGAGAAGCATATCCCCAAACCTGCCCCAAATGGGAAAATATTTTTACCACGGCATGTTGATGCCGCTCCATGATAGCATGCCAAGTTTCAGGAATTTCAGACGAGTTTAGGATTTACTAGAATTTAAAAACCAAGAATCTCAATGTTTGCGGCCGAGTGATGGTGGCAGAGTGTTTAACATTCATTCCCATTTCTTGCATGGGACGTAAGCATGCAACCAAGGACATATATTTGAATTTTCAACCAATTTATATGCATTAGAGCATGTGCATGTAGTTCGAATTTGAATTGTCCTCATAAATACATAATGCAACTGATGCATAAAAATGTCCAAACGAACCCAGAAACTCCCAAAAATTGACACGCTCACTCCTATTGTTCTATGTTGACACTAGAAATTTTTTGAAAGCAATAAGAGGCAACGGATATCGTTTCGTCCCCAAAGGTGGGACATACTCTACCGAAAACATCAGGCTTGTTGTGAGAGCCTTTGGTTTGTGAGAAGCATATCCCCAAACCTGCCCCAAATGGGACAATATTTTTACCATGGCACCATGATAGCATGCCAAGTTTAATGAATTTCAGACGAGTTTTGGATTTACTAGAATTAAAAACCAGGAATCTCAATGTTTGCGGCCGAGTGACGGTGGCAGGGTGTTTGCCATTCAATCGCATTTCTTGCATGGGACCTAAGCATGCATCCAAGGACACAGATCTGAATTTTCAACCAATTTATATGCATTAGAGCATGTGCATGTAGTTCAAATTTGAATTGTGCTCATAAATGCATTGAAAACGCAATTAATGCATAACAATGTCCAAACGAACCCCAAAAAATCCCAAAAATTGACACGACCTAGTGTTCTATGTTGACACTAGAATTTTTTTGAAAGAAATAAGAGGCAGCGGATATCGTTTCGTCCCCAAAGGTGGGACGTACCCTATCGAAACCATCAGGCTTGTTGTGAGAGCCTTTGGTTTGTGAGAAGCATATCCCCAGACCTGCCCCAAATGGGACAATATTTTTACCATGGCATGTTGATGCTGCTCCATGATAGCATGCCAAGTTTCATGAATTTCAGACGAGTTTTGGATTTACTAGAATTTAAAAACCAGGAATCTCAATGTTCGCGGCCGAGTGACGGTGGCAGGGTGTTTGACATTCATTCCCATTTCTTGCATGGGACCTAAGCATGCAACCAAGAAAATAGATTTGAATTTTTCAACCAATTTATATGCATTAGAGCATGTGCATGTAGTTCAAATTTGAACTGTGCTCATAAGTGCATTAAACATGCATTGATGCATGAAAATGTCAAAACAAACCCTGAAAAATACCAAAAATTGACACAACACTCGTGTCGTTCTAAGTTGACACGAGAAATATTTTGAAAGTAAGAAGAGGCAACATATATCATTTCGTCCCCCAAGGTGGCACGTACCCTACTGAAACCATTAGGCTTGTTGTGAGAGAAGCTCTGGTTTATGAGAAGCTTATACCCCACACCTGCCCCAAATGGGCAATATTTTTACCATGGCATGTCGCTGCCGTTCCATGATATCATGTCAAGTTTCATGAATTTCAGACGAGTTTTCGATTTACTAGAATGTTAAAAGCATGTATCTCAATGTTAGCGGCTGAGCGACAGTGTCAAGGTGTTTGACATTCATTCTCATTTCTTGCATGTGACCTAAGCTTGCAACCAAGGACAAACATTTGATTTTGCAACCTGTTTTTATGGACTCGAGCATGTGGTTTAATTTTGAATTGTGCACCTGAAATGCCTAGAAAACCAAGTTACCGTATAAAATGTCCAAAGGAACCTTGAACAATTCCAATTTTTTTACGACACACATATAGTTGCATGTTCACTGCAGATAAAAGGTCTAGCAATTCAAACACCGTCCATTGCCGATGTGACCCCATTTTGTAATTCAAATCAAAATTAAAAATCAAGTTGATCCGACACAGTTTATTATCACCAACTGTGTGAGATGCAGTACAAAATATCCTGGAGCAACATTGGTGTATAGTACGCCTATGGCTTACACAAGAAGGTGCATCGGCTATAGTCCACAGCCGGCGTGTCAAGCAGACTAGCTCGCTCCCCAAATATCATTTCACTATTTAATCATCACCGGTGAAAGATGGGGAGGTGGACCCGCGTCGTGAGGGCAACTTCGGCAGCCCACTCTGGCGAGAGCGCGGCCACAGCCACCATGCGCGTGCTAACAAGGTGCTTGAGAGCGGCTGCAATCTGCAACCGGGCAGCCATGGCAGCCCAAACGGCTGCTATTGCTTCTCAGGTGGTGGTAGCAACATCTGCCTCGCGGATAGCAGCTGGCAAGAGCGGCACAGCAGCTGTCCGTTCCACAGCGGTGGCCTTAGCCCTGATGGGGGCTTCCCACGACCATGTCGAGGCCGCCCACGCCCAATTCATGGCGGTCACCGCACAAATCGAACGAAGCTGCTCTGACAACGGTCGGCAACCCATGGCCGAAGAGTTGGCAATCACCGAGAGCGTTCGAGTAGCCATCCGTTCCCCCGCCGCATACCTTGCGACGACGGAGCCCGTCCAAGCCCAGATCAGGGCCGCCCATGCCCAACTCATGACGGCCTTTTCCAAAGAGATGGCGGACACGGATGGCGAGATGCTTGCCTAATATGGTGCGATGGATGCCATGGGGCTCCTTCCCTAGGAGACCGTCGGGAGCGAGGTGGACATGGAGGAGGCGGCAGAGATCGACGAGCAGCAGTCGTAGTAGTACTCTTTGTTTTGTTTTATTCAGAGTGCCAGTCTTTAATTTGTTAGAGTAATGTTTAGGCCAGCTAGCTCTGTTTAATTGTTGAACTTGCTCGATTAAGAAGTGTGGGTGTGCTGTAGTCTCCTTTGTGTAGCCAAATTATGGAATGACGTTGATGAGCACTGTAACCAGGGAAATTGGAACCAAAAAATTTTGACGTTCAAACTCATCGCACACGGGTTAAGCTATCTGAACCATTTGTGATGTTCACATATCGTACACAGTTCTGAATAAGGGACCGTGTCTGATGACGCTTTGCGCGCCAGTTTTCCGCTGAAGCGATTCCAGATTTTCGGCTTCTGCAGAAATATCTACCTCCCCGCCCCCTCCCCCTTACCAAAAGCCACATTTCCCTTGTTTCTGCCTTCCTTTCCAAGTTGAAACCTTCACCCCTTGCTTGCAGCGTCGCCTCCTCACTGGTGACCCTCCTTCAAGCTGCTCGGCCTCGCCTATCCAGGCAGGTAATCCATACTCGAGCCCCGTCCTCCTCCTCCTTCCACATCCCACATGCCCCTACCGCTGGCGCGAGTGCGACACCTTCCACCCAAATCATCGACCCCTCCACCAAATAAGCGTTGTCCTAAGCCATGGTGCACGCAGTATAGCGAGGATTTGGCCGCACGCACGGATGAGGTCGTGATGGCTACCATTCGTGCCGACCTGCAGATCTTGGAGGAGCTCCTTGCCATTTGCTAGCTACGCTAGTTAAGCATGCTCGTTTTACCCGTTTTGTGTGCTGCTCCTGCCTTTCCTTAACAAATTCTAGTGAATTGTGCTATCTAATTTTACCATGCAATCTGTTGCTCCTGTGTATATCTTCTATATGTCGTGCAGTGTGGTGCTCACTTATTAACCGTTTGGTTAATTAGTTGTCGTCTTCAGGTAATTGTTTGGTTCAACTCTGCAAATGTGATGTTCAATTCTTCAGGCTGGAATTTTGTATTGTCTTCCATGTGAGAAATAAATCGAATGTATCTTTACAAAATACATGGGAAACGAATACAATTGCTATATTTCCAAGTTGTCAAGCATGCTTTGTTTGGTTATACATTGTGCAATGTGGTTCTCAGTTAACGTTTGGTTCATTTGGGTTGTGGTGTTTAGTTAACTGTTTGGTTCAATTCTGCAATGCGATGTTCAATAGTTGTGGCTGCATTCTGTTATTGTATACCATGTGAGAAGTAAATCGAATTTGGTTGTACTAAATACATGAGAAACAAATAAAATTGCTATATTTCCAAGTTGTCAAGCATGCTTGGTTTGGTTATACATTGTGCAATGTGTTGCTCAGTTAACGTTTGGTTCATTTGTGTTCTGGTGTTTAGTTAACTGTTGGGTTCAATTCTGCAATGTGATGTTCAATAGTTGTGGGTGCATTCTGTTATTGTATACCATGTGAGATGTAAATCGAATTTGGCTATACTAAATACATGAGAAACAAATACAATTGCTATATTTCCAAGTTGTTAAGCATGCTTGGTTCGGTTAACTGTCTGATCTTCTATTAGGAGTATGTTATATTGTGCAATGTGGTGCTTAGTTAATGTTTGGTTCATTTGTTGTGGTGTTTAGTTAACTGCTTGGTTCAATTCTGCAATGCGATGTCCAATTGTCGTGGTTGAAATTTTGTATTGTTGTGCATGTGAGGAATAAATCAAATTTGGCTGCACTTAATACATGAGAAACATATACAAGTGCTATATTTCCTAGTTCTTAATCTTGCTTGGTTTGCATAAATGGGTTTTCCATGTGGCTTGAATTAATCTGAAGAATCTACAATGTGCTTATTTTTTATCAACATATTTTACTAATAGCATGTGAACCCTTACTTAACCTGATGACTAACTACCTTATATGTGTTGTAGGGAAAAAATATAACGGGAAGCACCAAGGTTTACAATCGAGGTTAGCACATGCATGGTCCGTTGTCTAAAAGCACATTATTGTGCAATTGCAGGAACCATTCTAATACTTAGGTTTTTAACAATTTGGTCTTGCACATGTAGGTCCTGCTGTCAGAGATTTTGACCCAATGTTTGACCCTTTTTGCATATGGGGAAATGAGTTGTCCATGAATATCAATCAAGTCAAGAAACTCAGAAAGATGTTAGGATAAAGAAATTGGCGACAAAAGACAACAAAATCTTTGTCTGCACAATGAAAAAGACATCAGTTCACTACAAGATGGTACTAACTACTATACCTTGCCTTTTTTTATTCCTTTGCCCCATTTACAATATAGAGAAGATATTTATGCACATCCTTGTTTTCAGGCCTTTACAAAGCAGTTCACTGATATTTACCTCTCAAACCACCACTATGGTCAGGAGGCGAGGAAGATTTCATACAACACCCACGGTTCAATATTGAAGTGTTCCTGAAGAGGACGAAGGATGGATGGTCAATCATCCACAGGCACCGGTGATAGAGGCAAAGGTGTCCCGTCTTTCGATGAGATGGTGGCTATCGTTTTGGTGGAAGTCGACTTTGATGATCCAACTACGAACGTGCGAGGACGTCGCACCTTAGCAATCACTAAACCAACTCCGAGAGGTTATTGACCACGCCTTAGCAATCACTAAATCAAATCACTAAATCAACCTGACCACGAGGGTCTATTTCCTGCAAGCAAACAAAGAACAAGCAAGAAACTAAGATTGCAATCTGGATATTGCGAATATAAGATGAAAGCTTTATTGATCAAGGTGGGGTTCCGTGACACCTTTGTTTGGTCGTTGAACACAAACGAAGTATGCGAAGTTGCAGCTATGGTGAACTTTAATCTAAACAAAACCCAAAGTCTAAACGACGCCCTAAGGGCTGTATATATGGAGGAAGAGGGGGGAATTTCGTGGCCATTGGGAAGGGGTCCGAAACCAACCCTATCTCTTGTTTCCCCGCACATACAGACTCGAAAAACAGCATATACTCAAGTATTTCGAAAATACATGGGCCTGGCCATCTTGTAATAACACACCTCCTAATCCAATTCCACTAGCATCACATTCAAGCTCAAATGACTTATTAAAATCAGGAAGTTGGAGTAAAGGAGCATGTGTCAACTTATCTTTCAACACCGTGAAAGCTTATTCCTGTGCGGTACCCTAAACAAAAGGCACATCCTTCTTTGTAAGCTCATTGAGAGGTGTAGCAATGGTGCTAAAATCTCTCACAAAACGCCTACAGAATCCAGCGAGCCCAAGAAAACTCCTCACTTGTGTGACCGTTTTGGGCTGCGGCCAACTCTCAATAGCTTCAATCTTGGCTTTATCAACTTCAATTCCCTGTGGAGTAACAACATAGCCAACAAAAGACACTCGGTCAGTGCAAAAGGTGCACTTCCCAAGGTTACCAAACAAACGTGCATCACGTAGAGCAATAAAAACAGCACGTAAATGTTCCAAATGTTCCTCCAAAGATCTGTTATAAATCAATATGTCATCAAAGTAAACTACCACAAAGCGTCCAATAAAAGCAAGTAAAACTTCGTTCATTAATCTCATGAATGTACTAGGTGCATTAGTTAACCCAAAAGGCATGACTAACCACTCATATAATCCAAACTTAGTTTTAAATGTTTTTTTCCATTCATCCCCCAATTTCATACGAATTTGATGGTATCCACAATGCAAATCAACTTTGGAGAATATTGTAGAGCCACTCAATTCATCAAGCATATCATCTAGCCTAGGAATAGGATGACGATAACGAATAGTAATATTATTAATGCCTCTACAATCAACATACATACGCGATGTACCATCCTTTTTCGGCACTATAATAATAGGAACAACACAAGGACTAGGGATTCGCGTATATAACCTTTGTCGATAATCTCCTTCGTCTCCTCTGGATTGGTACGGTATGGCGCACGGTTTGGCAGTGAAACACCAGGAATTAAGTGAATATGATGCTCTATCCCTCGAATAGGAGGTAATCCCGGTGGCACGTATTGTGGAAAGACGTCAGCGAACTCCTACAAAATGTTAGTGACAGCAGGAGGCAAAGAGGAAGGCACGTCCTCGAATGAAAATAATGCCTCTTTGCACACAAAAGCATAGCAAACAGATTTGCTGAAATCTAGCTCATCAATATCAGATTTGGTGGAAACATGCATTTTTCAATTTAATTTCAGAAGGAACACTAGATGGTTTATTATTAGGCTTCATTTGTTGCTCAAATTCTTTTGCCACAATCGGATTTTCACTCTTATTCTTCTCCTGTTTTGCTTTATTAGCTCTATTAATATCATCTTTCAAAATGGAATCAGGAGTCATAGGAAGCAAAGTAATGTTTTTATCCTTATGAACAAGAGTATACTGATTGTTTCTACCATGGTGTACAGAATTTTTATCAAATTGCCATGGTCTACCAAGTAATAAGGAACATGCTTGCATAGGTACCACATCACAATCAACATAATCAACATATGTAGAGATACTAAAATGCACACGAACAGTACGTGTTACCTTAACCTTGCCACTGTTGTTGAACCATTGGATGTAGTAAGGATGTGGATGTGGTCTTGTGGTGAGAGAGAGCTTCTCCACCATCTCCATGCTAGCCAAGTTGTTGCAGCTCCCTCCGTCTATGATGACGCACACAGAACGTTCCTTCACAACTCCCTTTGTATGGAACAAACTATGCCTCTGATTTTGCTCAGCTTGTGTGACCTGCACACTCAAAACAAGTTGAGCAACTAAACATTCATTCCTGTCAGCGTCTTCAGGAGCCATGTATTGCTTCTCATGATCAGAATCATCTCCACCGTGTTCTTCACGTGTAATAAGAGCCAAAGTCTCCTCATCATAGTCACTAGCGGACTCATACCCACCATCCTCAGTAGAAATCATCACACGCTGAGATTTGCATTCTCTCGCATAATGACCTCTTCCCTTACAACGACAACAAATAATATCACTTGTGTGCCCAGTTGATTCCATGGAAAAAGAAGATCTCTGTGTAGGCCCGATAGGTGCGCTCTTGGCAGATAGTGGTGGTTGTGCCTGCTTTGTTGTATCACGACTGGAGGTGGCACCTAATGGAGGTGCTGGTGCATTGGAAGTAGAAGTTGCACACGGTATCCATGATGAAGGTTGACCTGCAGAAAACTTAGTTCGCGCCAATGCTTGTCGATCCTGCACTTCACGTTCAGCTTTACAAGCAAGATGAAATAAACGAGTGATATTAGTATACTCCTTATACTCTAGAATGGTCTGAATCTCTCTATTTAATCCACCCATAAAACGTGCAAACATAGCTTCATTCTCCTCAACAATACCACATCTAATCATGCTAGTTTGTAATTCCTGATAATATTCTTCTATAGAATGTTTTCCTTGTCTTAAACGCTGCAATTTTTAAAGCAATTCACGTTGATAATATGGTGGAACCCAACGAGTACACATAGCAGTTTTCAAAGCAGCCCAAGTAGCTAGAATAGGATATAATCTACAATGTTCAGACCACCATACACATGAAAAACTAGTGAAAGCACAAACAGCAGCAGCAACCCGTCTCTCCTCGGGATATTGCAAACATGTAAAACGTTGTTCAGTTTCTAACTCCCAAGTAAGATATATATCAGGAACATATCTACCCTCAAATGGTGAATATTCAATTTCAGTTTAGGAATATGGTCATTATCCCGTACCTGAGGTGGTGGTGCACGCCTACCGTTGCGAATAAATACCTGAGGTCGACCTGTTGGTGGTGGTGCTGGTGGCTGCACGTAGTTCTGATTTTGATCAACCTCATCCTCATAATCGCCCGCATACTCATCATCCTCGTGGGTACCAGCAGCAGCAGTAGCAGTAGCCAAAGAAGCATCAACAACAGGTACAGCAGCACCAGAAGTATGGCCATCCTCAAGAGGAACACGCTTCGCTCGTCCATACTGATTCGGAAGGGGGCGTTCTTGTTGTCGTTGCAGAGGTGCGATAGGTCCAGTGGTGGTGGTTGTGGAAAATGCACGAGCAATTCATTAAACTTGTTATCAAGCTTTGTTTCAAACGTCTTCTCAATGCCATCTATCTTCTCCATGGCCTCTTCAAATCTATTTAGCACATCTTGCACCTGTCCACTCATCAGTTGCTGAAATTTATCATGTAGCTATTTGTTCGTCAGGTTCTCTCAATCAGTCTCATCGGCTTGTGATCCTGCCATGGTTAGCAGCAAATAGAAACACATAAGAATATGATCCTACAGACTACTAAGAAGTGATGGTGGTGTATCACAAACCCGTCAAGAAAATCTCAAACTCTTACCAGTTCTTACCCAGCAGCATGAGGTGATCGGCAACCGTTGTAGTCAAAACTCTCAAAGGTTGGATAAAATGATTACCAGGGAGAGTCAAACGCACGACGTAGATGTATATGGAGCTGGGAAGGCTTATAATATGGTAGCAAAAAGGTTCAGCTGAATAAATGCTCAACGACGGTACTGTGCTGGTCCTAGGCTAGACCGTGCTAGAGACGCGAGCCTAGAACACTAACAAAATCACGGCGCTCCATGTAAACAAGGGAAAAGCACACTCTGGAAATTTATTTTTTTTTTGCTCTGCTTTTTTTTGCAAAAAATCACTATAATGGCGAGTGTCTCAAAACTCTTCCCAGGTCAAACTGACAGGATGGGCATGAAATTTTTTTGACAATTTTTTTCGGAAATCAGGGCAGCGACGACGAAAAAGTGCGACAAAAAATCACTATGATGGTGAATGTCTCAAAACACTCCCTGGGACCTAAATGTAGGATAGGGAAAAAATATTTTTGGTCGTCGAAATTTTGGCCTAAAAACTGTCCGGGGGTCTCCAAACTCTTTTTTTGAAACCTACTCAGGCAAGGAAACACGAATCGGAAATTAGATGGATCTAGGAAAGAACTCGGATTGGTGGTGGATATATGGTGGTAGAATATGGCAGTGGTGGTGGTATATGATAGCGATGGTGGTATATGGATATGGATCGGTGGTATATGGCAGCGTTGGTGGGATATGGCAGCGGTGGTGGTATATGGCAACGCTGGTGGTATAAGGCAGCGTTCGTGGGATATGGCAGCAGTGGTGGTATATGGCAACAACAATGAAGATGGTGCGGCAGCGGCGTGACAAACTGTGACAGAACTCGAAACTCTAAAGGACTAGACGCTAAGACCAGCAACTAGACACGATGATGCAACCGCAAATTCAACAAAGCAAAACCCTAAAAAGATTATGCAAAGGCTCAGATTGGTTCGGATACGATGAACTAACCCTAATTTTTTTGTGGCTTTTTCGTGGACTGTAGTATGAAGAACAGACTCGATCTAAACTACGAAAAACTGTAAAATCTCACCGAGCAACCTGGAAATCTGATACCACTTGATAGAGGCAAAGGTGTCCCGTCTTTCAATGAGATGGGGGCTATCGTTTTTGTGGAAGTCGACTTTGACGATCCGACTACGAATGTGTGAGGACGTCGCGCCTTAGCAATCGCTAAACCAACTCTGAGAGGTTATTGACCACGCCGGAGCACGATCAACCTGACCACGAAGGTATGTTTCCTCCAAGCAAACGAATAACAAGCAAGAAACTAAGATTGCAATCTGGATATTGCGAATATAAGATGAAAGATTTATTGATCAAGGTGGGGTTATGTGATGCCTTTGTCTGGTCGTTGAACACAAACAAAGTACACAAAGTTGCAGCTATGGCGAACTTTAATCTAAACAAAACCCAAAGTCTAAACGACGCCCTAAGGGTTGTATATATGGAGGAAGAGGAGGGAATTTCGTGGCCCTTGGGGAAGTGGTCTGAAACCAACCCTATCTCTTGTTTGCCCACACATACGGACTCTAAAAACAGCCTATACTCAAGTATTTTGAAAATACATGGGTCTGGCCCAATAATAAGGTGACGCAGCACCTAGAATAGCCTCTGGATGAAAGTTATGAAGTAGCATCTTGTATATTTCATCCAAGGCTTCATGCACTCATTATGGTGGCTTCAACGTCCTGAAATCATCACTTGTAACTCCATTCTTGTTCCCCTTGCGCATGCCATCATCTCCATGCTTGTTCTTGCTCCAATGTTCATCCTTCTCCAAGCTAGGCCCTTCATTTGTAAGCAAAACAAATGTATCCAATTTAGGCAGCATCATATTCTCATGAACATTAGAATCATTACCAATAAATGAAAGTACCTGGTAATTTAATTGGCGTGCGCGAGCTGTAGTAATTGGTCCAGTACGTATAGCAGCAGGGGCTATGGGTGTAACAATGGTATTGATGTCCTCATCAACTGGCCTAAAGTTGCAAAGACCTTTAACATCAATGAAGGCTCAATATTGGCCTTCGCTTCAGCAGTTTTCCCAATGAGTTCCGTCTGTCTAGGTACCGTCTATGATGATAATTTCGAAAGGTCATGTGAAACTTGGTGCTGGTGCAGTTGTGTAATGGGGTAGCTGAGTGCTGAAGCTATCATGTTGTACTTTGATGTATTTCAATTATGAAATCCTGCTTCCTTAATATGGGAATGAAATATATTATGTGTTTAATATGGATGTCAATTAGATTAATAAATGGATTATTAATAATAGGGCAATTAGCCTACTAATGGCGAATTAGCCTGGTAATCCGTTTTTGCTATTGCAAACAGTTATTGAGAAAATACTGTGGGCGAAGACCTAAGGCAACGCACATAGTTTCTAGGAATAAACCGTGTCGGATTGATGAACAATCACACACGACATTCTCTTCAAAACTATTTGCGTTAGGCCACCTTGAGCAAACGTTTACCGCATAAAAACTGTGTGTGATGGATAGCCTTTGCCACACAGTTTCTTCTACGCACCGTGTGTGATGCATTCAATAATGCAAAATATCAAAATTTTAATATTGTGTGCAATGGGTACGCTATCACAAACGATTTAACGAGGAAAATTGTGTGTGATGTACCTATCAACAGAAACGTTTTCCTTGCAGCGACTGTGTGGGATGTATATACGAACGGAAACGTTTCGCGGGGACTGGCTGTGTGGGATGTACTTACAACCGGAAATGATTTTTCATGTATAATTGTATTTTTTTAGCACTACTGTATGTATAACCGTATTTGGTCGCTCACCAGTCGCACACGACCTCATTTTGCCGAGCGTGTGTGCCAGGAGGGCATATCCCCGACCATTTCTGGGTTGTGTGGGAAGGACCCCCTAATCGCCCACACTCATTAGGTGACGGTTCCAAATGCCGTCGCGGAAAGGGGTTTTAAACCGTTTGTATAGCACCAACGTGTACCAGTGTTCACACTTCATAAATTATTTCTTTTATCATTTAAGCTTGGGGATGCTGATATGTGTCCAACATATCTATAATTTATGAAGTATTCATGCTGTTATTTTATCATTCTTGGGTGGTTTACAATCATTTTATAGCAACTTTATATCATTTTTTGGGACTAACCTATTGACCCAGTGCCCAGTGTCAGTTGCTATTTTTTGCTTGTTTTTTACATTGTAGGAAATCAATATCCAACGGAGTCCAAACACCGCGTAACTTTTTGGAGATTTTTTCTGGACCGGAAGGAACCCAATGGGCCTGAGCTGCACCTGGCTGGTGCCCAGAGGGGGGGCACAACCCACCAGGGCGCGCCAGGGCCCCCAGGCGTGCCCAGGTGGGTTGTGCCCACCTTGGTGGCCTCATTAACCCCCTCTTGGCACTATAAATTCCCAAATATTCTGAAACCCTTTGGGGTAGCCCTAGATTAGAAGTTCCGCCATTGCAAGGTCTCTTTATCTGTGAAAACCAATCTAAACCTTGTTCCGGCACCCTGTCGGAGGGGGAAATCACCTCTGGTGGCCATCTTCATCATCCCGGCGGCCACCATGATGAGGAGGGAGTAGTCCACCCTCGGGGCTTGTAACAACCCGACCTGAAATCGGTCAAGTCTTTGTGTAGCTCTACCATCCCAAGATCATGCTGGCACACACAGTACATTGGTGAAAAGATTCAAAGTTCAATCACACTTTAATTTATTACATGATTCTCATATCGAGTCTTTATTACATAAAAATAAATTCGGTCGAAGGCCAACTCATGAGAAATATACTAAATAAAGATGTGGAAGTGTAGACGAATAGCGAGTCCATACGACTCCATAGGGCAATCACTAAGCGTGGATCGTAGCCTCACTCCTGGTCGGAAAACTCCTCTGCAACATAAGACGTTGCAGCCATGCAAGTCAGCATTTTTGAATATGCCAGCAAGTCATGAAGAGAGAACAGCAATAAAATTACTAATACTATATGCAATTTGGTTCCGGGGCTCTAAGTTTTCTGTTTTTGCGAAAAAGCCATTTTTTTCCTACAACAAAGGACTTGTTTGCAATTACTACAAAGTGTTGGTTGTTATTGAGATGGTTCCACCAACCAATGTCTCATTCCCAATTATTAAATTACCCCTCCATTAATTTATTAAGTTCGGTGTTGAGATATCAGAAATACTCCAATTTCCAGAGGCTCAAATTGTCCGTAACCGGGGACACGGCTAATCGATTAGGTCTTCACTTTGCAGAGTCTTGTGCACTTTACCCGCGAGAATCGTTCCCTCCTCTTAAGTCTTTGCACTGCCTGGTGTTTGAAGGCGGGATGAACGAAACAGGGTCTTCCAAAGAGTTCCTCTGGGCCACTGTCGGTGCCCATCCAATCATGTCGTTCTTATACATCTCGTAGCACCGTCCGGCCAGAGTCGCGCCTAGGGTCGACCAAGCCAGAGCCCATAATGGCTTGCGGCTGCACAGGTAAGTTTCCGGTCAATGGGGTATCCATCCGTCTCTTCGTGGCTGGGTGAAGTTTTCCCAAGATGTCATGGCGCTTCTCCATGCATCTCGGCCATCCGCAGGTTTCTCCAGGGTGCTCGTGAACCGTCCTCCACCCAATAGTGAATTTTGAAGTCCATCTTGAGCTTGAAGTCATGGGGTTGTCATCATCTTGACTCTAACATATCCCTTATGAATCACTCAACCAACCCCGTCTACGAAGCATAGCAATCGACTACATCGCCCCGGGCATTGGTAACCAGGGGAAAGGGTTCATCCTACCTCATGATACTACTCAAGAACATAACTTAAAATTCTCCTACTCCATGCATGGTGGGGAGGAATAATTCTAATGCAATAAAAGCATAGGTATTGTAAAACATGATCAAATGACTTGCCTGGTTGACGGTCTTCGAAACCTAGTGACTCGTAATAGCAGGCCTCGCACTCCGGGAATTCTACCAAGTCAAACAATAGCACAAATAAGTATACTACAATATAACATAACATCAAGTTAATGTAAACCACCCAAGCACTCAAACCAAAACCAAGGAAAACTCGAAGAAAAACAAATCAAGGTTTTCATCACTTCAAGCAACAACTAAGAAATAGTTTTATCCTACTAAAACTATTCTTAACATAACCTAAGCAAGGGTTTTGCTAAATAATAGAAAGGAAAACAACATATAAACTAGGTGCAAAAAGAATCAATTCAAAAGCTATTATAGAACTCCTATTATGCCTAAAACAATACTAGCAATAAAATAAAATAAAACTTTCTATTCTACTGTAAATAAAAGTTCACCCTCTATAACAACAGAAACTAATCTAAAATAAATTATAACAGAGGCAAAATAAAATTTTATAATAACTAGAATAGCAGTAAACAATAGTAAGCTAAATAAAACTAGAAAAGCTTGATTTTGACTAAAACTAATTTTAGTACAATCAAAAAATACCCAAACAAGTTCCTACTGCTAGGCAAGGTCAAAACTAAGCAATAGCAAAAACAATCACTAAAATAAAATTATTCTAGCTCAATTTATGGGAGAAAAACTAATCTGACTAAAACTAATATAAAACTATTTTTATAAACTTAAACATGGCTAAACCTATTTTCTACAGAAACTACAGGAAATTTGAAACTAACAAAAAAAGAAACAACAAAAAACAATAAACAACCTAAAAGATACAGCTAAAACAAAAACAGAACAATTTCTGCTAAAATAGAAACTAAAACTAAAACAAACAAAAACAGACACGACTGGGCCTATCTAACGCTCACGTGCAAAATAACTAAAACGTGCCCGCGGCTAACAGAAAAAAACCGAAACGGCCGGTTCCGCTGAACCCGAAACTAAATCGCAAAAATAAACCGAAAACTTAAAAAAACCATACCCCTTCGCTACTTCTAATCTAGGCCTTAGGTTGGAGATCGGACGGCGGGGAACGACTCGGGCGACTTACAGTGGTGGCGATGGCGACGATGGATGACGGCGGCCTGGCATCAGTGGCGTGGCGACTCTGGTGGTCCTGGGCGGCGGCGGAGACGTCAGGCAGGTGCGGTGGCTCGAGGGGAGGTCGGGGGTGGAGTCGGTGGATCTCGCGGGCGACGGAGGCGATCCGGGCAAGCTCGGTTGAGCTCCTGCTCCGGCAAACGGCGGAAGAGTTCGGGTGCGACAGCTCTGGAGTTCTTGGATGGCGAGATGGTGTCTAATAGGTGCGGGAGGTTGAGGGGGTTCGAATGTAACATCCCAAATTTTCAATTTGAAATGTTATACATAGGTCATCATATGCATATCATATTTTATTGCATTTTGGTTGATCCTAGAAATTCTAAGCAACTCAAGGACCCACGGAGAGAGTTGGAGATTTCGTTTATTTTCATATTTGAATTTTCTCAAATTTGAAAAGAGGATCACTTTGGTTTTAATTATTTTTCCTCTTCAAAAAATATATCCAATATTAAAATAAAAGAGAGGGGATAAAATGACTTCCCAAAATAAAAGAAATATTGGAGGAAAAATGTTAACATCAAATAATTATTTTATTTGGATTTTTATTGCTATTTTATTTAAATTATAAAAATATGCATGTTTTAAAAATTGCATTTTTAGGCCAGAAAAATGTTCACTTTGTTCTAAATATTCTATTTAGACGGTGAAAATTGTTTTTGGCATTTTTAGAAAAAAATATATACTTTATTAGGATTTTTCTGGTTCGGCGGAATTATTTATTTTAAAAAAAGGTTCCCCCGCCCGACTGGGTTGAAGCCCAGCCGAGCAGGCCGGCCAAGTCGCCCCCTCCTCCCCCCCGCCGTGCGCGACCCAAACTCGCCGGAGTCCGCGCACACCACGCCGCCGGCCGCTCCCTTCCCCAAGTCGGAGCCCTCCCTCGACCTCTATATAAGCCGCCCGCCCCGCCGCCCCCTCCATCCCCCGTCGCCGCAGCCGCCGCCGCCC
>NC_041383.1:350547462-350552871 GCF_002162155.2 Triticum dicoccoides | reverse complement strand
CGCCATAGTTTCGCTTTTTTCGGTTAACCGTTCAGTTTTTTTATAAGAAAAACCCTAGATCTATTTTTTTTAAATAGATCGGTTCAGTTTTTTCGGTTTAGTCGTTTAGCGGACGTTCGTCCGTTCATTCGTTTTAACGAACGCCATTCACTGATTAGGTTCTGTTAACGAACATTCGTTCATTAGCCCATTCTTCTCGTTTTATTTTCCAGGGTTTTATCTGCGATTATTTTCAATCGCGATTTCTGCCCTGATCTTCGATCTAGTATAACTTATAGCTCGTTTATCTAAATTAGATAAAACCAGCGCCTAATTCTTCGTCTCGAAGCCCTCTTTCTGTTTAACCAACTTGAACATGATTTTGGTACTGTAAAATTTGACTCTAGTCCAGATTAGTAAACGAATCTTGTTTCGTTCGTAGTTTGAGTTTCGTTGCTCCGTTTGATTTGGTTCTTTTTGCGAACCGGAGTTCTTCAGTTGAACTTTCTAGTTAGATCTTATTATTTGAGTTTTACCCGTGCTTCTAGTTTAAGTACTTATGTAGGCTATTGTTTGTTTGTGATAGAATTCGCGGAGTGCGAAGCGTGCTACTATGAGTCTCTAGGTTTTGCAGATCATCAGCAAGGCAAGTACCACTTTGATCATATCCCTTTATTACCCAGTTTTTATGCATTAGTTTCAATCCTCAAACATTGCATGGTTAGCATGTGAATAACATGTGGGTTTGAGAAGTAGATGATGAGGTAGAACCTATTTCCCTTTTATTATCAAACCTTTCAGAGTTACTTCTATGTTATGCTCAGGATTGCTATGCTATGCTCGTAGACGTGGATTTGGTGAGTGTATCCATGACAGATGTGAGAATTGTTAATTAATGGTTAACTTAAGGTGGCTACTTAAATACACATCTTGGTGGATTGGTTGCGGGCACCTGGAGAATCCAGTGTTATCCTAGGATATCCCGGAGTACCTGTGTGATCATCCTACGGTTCGCCACCCAGGCTCAAAGGGATCATAAGATTATTCATGCTAGAAACTTCCGTGTGCAGCCACAAGCTATTATGGGCTCTAGCATAGTTGAGTAGGTTACACAACCTCTTTCAGTGGTGGGCTAGCAGATGTAGGGGAAAGTAGGTGTAACTGTCCATCCAGAGTAAAGAGTTAATGTTTCTGAAAGACTGTGTCTCGGTCATCCGTTTCTCAAACACCATGTAGTGGCGAAAAGTGCGCAAACCTCTGCAGAGTGTACAAACTAATCATGGTTAGCCGTGTCCCCGGTTATGGACATCTTGAGTATCTGGTTCTTGGATTATCATGTTGATCTCATCACTCTAAAATTAATTTTGTTGGGTTAATTGGGATTGAGTCGGAGGGACCTTCTCGATGTTTAACAACCACCATGATAGTTAAATAAAATTTATTCCTTTGTTGTAGGGAAAATTGGCTTTATGCAAAACTTTAACCGTAGAGTTTTCCAACAGCCATATATGCATGTAGTGGTAGCATTTATTCTGTTCATTACTCGTTGTTTACATTGCCAGCATATTCCATGTGCTGACCCATTTCGGGCTGCAACATATCATCTTGCAGACTTTTCAGACGACGAGTAAGGTGCCATAGGTCATTGTCATTCACTTAGCTATGCCGTTGGAGTTGATGGACTTACTTTATCTTCCAAGCCTTCCACTGTTATCTTATTTAGATGGCCTTAAGCCATATTATTGTAATAAGTTCTCCTTTGAGACATTTCGATGTAATAAGTGTGTGATTGAAACTCTATTATAAATCCTCAAGTACTGTGCGTGTCAGCATTACCGATCCAGGGATGACACTGATGCACAGAGACTAGACTATTTGAGGTCTGGTCGCAACATCGGATGAAGGTGTTGGGAGGGTGGTGCGGTGCTTAACGACGTCGGGGACGGCGGTGACCGAAAGCGGCAGACGCGAAATTGGAACAAAGAGGGCGGTGGCTATGGTGGGTTTCGGGGTAGGGTTTTAGGGGTGCGAGAGAGGAGAACGTCGGGTACTTATAGGGCACGGTCTTGGGCGAGGGGGCGACGCGGCATTGCGATCCCTAGAAGATCACGGCGACGGGCGGCGACGGTCGCGCTCTGGCGCGGCATTGCATGCGCGAGGGGTCGGATAAAAGGTGGGGTCGGGGTGTCGATGAGAGAAAGATAGAGGGGAGTGGTCGGGCGACCGGTGTGAAGGCGTCTCGGGCGTGCGGCACGTTGGTGAGCTGCGGCGGCTCGCTAGCTGGGTCATCGGCCTGGCTAGCTTGGGGGAGGTTTTTCCCTTTTTTTTGAATAACTACAGTGTGAAAGACTAAATAGAGAAAAATATAATTTTTTATATATAGGACATATATATAAAAACTCAGGGGAATTAATCCTACAATGTGGACATTTTTCCAGGGGCAAAACAGGAACTAAAAAAACATTTTCTGAAAATCCCAAATAAAATTCAAAATTTGAATTCAAAATTTTTGGCAATATTTTCTTCTGACATTTTTGGAGTGTCATGTTTACTCCTATCATACTTTTGCTCAAGTATTTGTCGGGCATTTTTGAAAACAAATTCAATTGACAATCAAGTTCAAATTGAAGGAAACCTCAATTGCCTCTAAAATTCAAATGCCACTCAAATTTCAAACAACATGCATAAATGCTTAGCTAATAATTGTAAAACATTCGAAATTGGAAATTTGGGATGTTACGGGGCTGAGGGTTTGTACCAGTAGCTATGTGTTTGATCTCTCTCTCTCTCTCGTGATCTATATCATGGGCTTTGTTAATATAGTCGGATCATATGATGTTTCTCCCCTCTATACTCTTGTTATGATGAATTGAATCTTTACCCTTCAAAGTGTTGTCTTGTTGGGTTGAATATTCAGAGATGAGAACACATGATATATGTCTTGCAATATGAATACTTGAGGTGAAAGAGGTATCTTATTGATTCACTTGATGTGTTATGGCATTCAACTCGCGGATTCCTGCGGTGATATTGGGGTAATCTATGCATAGGGGTTGATGCATGTTTTTCTCCGACGGAAACTTTGGGGTCTCTTTATAGTTCTTTGTGTGGATTGAGTATTATGAATATGAATTTGCTTTGGTGTTATTCTAGTGTGAACTCTAGGATAGATCAAACAGAAAAAATAGCTTTGTGTTATTTTAGTACGAACTCTTGAATAGATCGAACGGAAAGAATAGCTTTGAGTTGGTTTCGTGCGCTACAAACAATTTCTATCTTTTGTTCTCCGCTAATAGGAACTCTGGAGTGATTCTTTATTGCACTTTGATGGATAATCATATGATCCAACTATGTCAGCATTGTTGAGAGGTTGCACTAGCGACAGTACGGACCCTAGGCCTCATTTTTAAGCATTGCAACACCATTTTTGTGCCCGTTTACTATTTGCTACCTTGCTGTTTTTATTTATTCAGATTATAAAAATATATTTCTACCATCCATATTACATGTTTATCACCAACTCTTCGCCAAACTAGTGCACCTATACAATTTGCCATTGTATTGGGTATGTTGGGGACACAAGATATTTCCTGTATTTGGTTGCAGGGTTGTTTGAGACAGACCATCTTCATCCTACACCTCTCATGGATTGATTAACCTTAGGTCATCCACTTGAGGGAAATTGCTACTGTCCTACAAAAATCTGCGCTTGGAGGCCCAACACGTGTCTACACGAAAAAGTTGCGTAGTAGACATCAGGTACCCATGCAAGCATGTTCCTTATTACTTGGTAGACCATGGCAATTTGATAAAAATTCTATACACCATGGTAGAAACAATCAATATACTCTTGTTCATAAGGATAAACATATTAGTTTGCTTCCTATGACCCTGATTCCATTTCAAAGATGGTATTAATACAGCTAATAAAGCAAACCGGATACATGTTTTTATTGAATGGATGAGCTGTGAGTTGGTGCAGTTCCAAGAAAAGTGACGTGGCGGGATCTACGTGTGAAGCGGAGCACATTGCTGCTCCAGAAGTGGCAAATGAAGTAGTTTGGATGAAGGAGTTCATATCCGATGTAGGTGTCATACCTAGTGCATCGGGTCCAATGAAAATCTTCTGTGACAATACTGGTGCTTTGCCTTGGCAAAGGAATCCAGATTTCACAAGAGAACCAAGCACATCAAGAGACGCTTCAATTCCACCTGTCATCAAGTGTCGGAAGGGGACAGAGAAATTTGCAAGATACACACGGATCTGAATGTTGCAGACCCGTTGACTAAGCCTCTCTCACGAGCAAAAGATGATCAACACCAAAGCTCCATGGGTGTTACAATCATTACTATGTAATCTAGATTATTGACTCTAGTGCAAGTGGGAGACTAAAGGAAATATGCCCTAGAGGAAATAATAAAGTTATTATTTATTTCCTTAATTCTTGATAAATATTTATTATTCATGCTAGAATTGTATTAACCGGAAACTTAGTACATGTATGAATACGTAGACAAAACATATAGTTCCTACTATGCCTCTACTTGACTAGCTCGTTTATCAAAGATGGTTATGTTTCCTAACCATAGACATGTGTTGTCATTTGATGAACGGGATCACATCATTAGGAGAATGATGTGATGGACATGACCCATCCGTTAGCTTAGCATTATGATCGTGTTAATTTCATTGTTACTGCTTTCTTCATGACTTATACAAGCTCCTCAGACTATGAGATTATGCAACTCCCGAATACCAGAAGAACACTTTGTGTGCTACCGAACTTCACAACGTAAATGGGTGATTATAAATGTGCTCTACATGTGTCTCCGAAGGTGTTTGTTGGGTTGGCATAGATCGAGCATGGGATTTGTCACTCCATGTTTCGGAGAGGTATCTCTGGGCCCTCTCGGTAATACTCATCATTATAAGCCTTGCAAGCATTGTGACTAATGAGTTAGTTACGGGATGAAGTATTACCGATCAAGTAAAGAGACTTGCCGGTAACGAGATTGAACTAGGTATTGAGATACCGATGATCGAATCTCGGGCAAGTAACATACCGACGACAAAGGGAACAACGTATGTTGTTATGCGGTTTGACCGAGAAAGATCTTCGTAGAATACCAATATGAGCATCCAGGTTCCACTATTGGTTATTGACTGGAGACATGTCCCGCTCATGTCTACATAGTTCTCGAACCTGTAGGGTCGGCACGCTTAACGTTCAATGACGATTGGTATTGTGAGTTTATGTGTTTGGATATACCGAAGGTAGTTCAGAGTTCCGGATGTGATCATGGACATGACGAGGAGTCTCGAAATGGTCGAGACATAAAGATTGATATATTGGATGACTATATTCGGACACCGGAAGTGTTCCGGATAAGTTTTGGATAAAACCGGAGAACCGGGGGTTACCAGACCCC
>NC_041383.1:350540509-350547349 GCF_002162155.2 Triticum dicoccoides | reverse complement strand
CCTTCTCTCCACCTCCTCCTTCCCCCCTTCTCCTTCATGGACTAGGAAAGGTGGGAGACCTACTCCTACTAGGAGTAGGAGTCCTTCCCCTTGGCGTGCCCCTTGTTGGTTGTCGGCCTCCTCCTACCCTCCTTTATATACGGGGGAGAGGGCACCCCAAAGACACACAAGTTGACAATTGCTTAGCCGTGTGAAGTGCCCCCCTCCACAGTTACACACCTCAGTCATATCGTTGTAGTGCTTAGGCGAAGCACTGCACAGTAACTTGATCATCACCGTCACCACGCCGTCGTGCTGATGAAACTCTCCCTCGGCCTCAACTGGATCAAGAGTATGAGGGACGTCTACGAGCTGAACGTGTGCTGAACGCGTAGGTGTCGTATGTTCGGTGCTTGGATCAGTTGGATCGCAAAAACGTTCGACTACATCAACCGCGTTAACTAAATGCTTCCACTTTCGGTCTACGAGGGTATGTGGACACACTCTCCCTCTCGTTGCTATGCATCACATAGATAGATCTTGCGTGATCGTAGGATTTTTTTCAAATTACTGCGTTCCCCAACAGAGGCATCCGAGCCAGGTCTATGCGTAGATGTTATATGCACGAGTAGAACACAAAGAGTTGTGGGCGATAATAGTCATACTGCTTACCAGCATGTCATACTTTGATTCGGCGGTATTGTTGGATGAAGCGGCTCAGACCGACATTACGCGTACGCTTACGCAAGACTGGTTCTACCGACGTGCTTTGTGCATAGGTGGCTAGTGAGTGTCTGTTTCTCCAACCTTAGTTGAATCAAGTGTGGCTACGCCCGGTCCTTGTTGAAGGTTAAAACAGCACACTTGACAAAACATCATTGTGGTTTTGATGCGTAGGTAAGAACGGTTCTTGCTAGATGCCCGTAGCAGCCATGTAAAACTTGCAACAACAAAGTAGAGGATGTCTAACTTGTTTTTGAAGGGCTTGTTGTGATGTGATATGGTCAAGCATGATGTGACATAAATTTTTGTATGAGATGATCATGTTTTGTAACAAAGTTATCGGCAACTGGCAGGAGCCATATGGTTGTCGCTTTATTGTATGCAATGCGATCGCCATGTAATTGTTTTACTTTATCACTAAGCGGTAGCGATAGTCGTAGTAACAATTGGTGGCAAAACGACAACGATGCTACGATGGAGATCAAGGTGTCGCGCCGGTGACGTTTGAGATCATGACGATGCTTCGGTGATGGAGATCATGAGCACAAGATGATGATGGCCATATCATGTCACATATTTTGATTGCATGTGAAGATTATCCTTTTTATGCATCTTATTTTGCTTAAAACGTCGGTAGCAATATAAGATGATCCCTTACTAAATTTTAAGGTACAAGTGTTCTCCCTGAGTATGCATCATTGCTACAGTTCATCGTGCCGAGACACCACGTGATGATCGGGTGTGATAAGCTCTATGTTCAAATACAATGGGTGCAAGCCAGTTTTGCACACGTAGAGTACTCAGGTTAAACTTGACGAGCCTAGCATATGCAGATATGGCCTCGGAACACTGAGACCGAAAGGTCGTACGTGAATCATATAGTAGATATGATCAACATAGCGATGTTCACCATTGAAAACTACTCCATCTCACGTGATGATCGTACATGGTTTAGTTGATTTGAATCACGTGATCACTTATATGATTAGAGGGATGTCTATCTAAGTGGGAGTTCTTTAGTAATATGATTAATTGAACTTTAATTTATCATGAACTTAGTACCTGGTAGTATTTTGCATGTCTTTGTTGTTGTAGATCAATGGCCCGTGCTACCGTTCCTTTGAATTTTAACGCGTTCCTAGAGAAAGCTAAGTTGAAAGATGATGGCAGCAACTACACGGACTGGGTCCGTAACTTGAGTTATCCTCATTGCTGCACAGAAGAATTACGTGTTGGAAGCACCGTTAGGTGTACCACCCGCACCCTCAACTGCAGACATTGTGAATGTCTGGCAGACGCGTGTTAATGACTACTCGATAGTTTAGTGTGCCATGCTTTATGGCTTAGAACCGGGACTTCAACGATGTTTTGAGCATCACGGAGCATATGAGATGTTCCAGGAGTTGAGGTTAATATTTCAAGCAAACGCCTGGATTTAGAGATATGAAGTCTCCAATAAATTCTACAGCTGTAAAATGGAGGAGAATAGTTCTGTCAGTGAACACATACTCAAAATGTCTGGGTATCATAATCACTTGACTCGGCTGGGAGTTGATCTTCTAGTTGATTGTGTCATTGACAGAGTTCTTCAATCACTGCCACCAAGCTATAAAGGCTTCATGATGAACTATAATATGCAAGTGATGAACAAGACTATTCTCGAGCTCTTCGCGATGCTAAAGGCCATGGAGGTAGAAATCAAAAAGGAGCATCAAGTGTTGATGGTCAATAAGACCACTAGTTTCAATAAAAAGGGTAAAGGAAAGAAAGGGAACTTCAAGAAGAATGGCAAAACGGTTGCTGCTCAGGAGAAGAAACCCAAGTCTGGACCTAAGCCTGAAACAGAGTGCTTCTACTGCAAAGGGACTGGTCACTGGAAGCAGAACTGCCCCAAGTATTTGGTGGATAAGAAGGATGAAAAAATGAAAGGTATATTTGATATAGATGTTATTGATGTGTACTTAACTAATGCTCACAGAAGCACCTGGGTATTTGATACTGGTTCTGTTGCTCATATTTGCAACTCGAAACAGGGGCTAAGGATTAAGACAAGATTGGCTAAGGACGAGGTGACAATGCGCGTGGGAAAGGGTTCCAAAGTCGATGTGATCGCGATCGGCACGCTACCTCTACATCTACCATCGGGATTAGTTTTAGACCTGAATAATTGTTATTTGGTGCCAGCGTTGAGCATGAACATTATATCTGGATCTTGTTTGACGCGAGACGGTTATTCATTTAAATCTGAGAATAATGGTTGTTCTATTTATATGAGTAATATCTTTTATGGTCATGCACCCATGCTGAGTGGTCTATTTTTGTTGAATCTCGATAGTAGTGATACACATATTCATAGTGTTGAAGCCAAAATATTGAAGTTTAATAATGATTGTACAACTTATTTGTGGCACTGCCGTTTGGGTCATATCGGTGTAAAACGCATGAAGAAACTCCATACTAATGGACTTTTGGGATCACTTGATTATGAATAACTTGGTGCTTGCGAACCCTGCCTTTTGGGCAAGATGACTAAAACTCCTTTCTCCGAAACAATGAAACGAGCTACTGACTTGTTGGAAATGATACATACCGATGTATGCGGTCCAGTTAGTATTGATGCTCGTGGTGGGTATCGTTATTTTCTTACCTTCACAAATGATTTGAGCAGATATGGTTATATCTACTTAATGAAGCATAAGTCTAAAACATTTGAAAAGTTCAAAGAATTTCATAGTGAAGTGGAAAATCATCGTAACAAGAAAATAAAGTTTCTACGATCTAATCATGGCGGAGAATATTTGAGTTACGAGTTTGGTCTTCATTTGAAACAACATGGAATAGTTTCACAATTAACGCCACCTGGAACACCACAACGAAATGGTGTGTCCGAATGTCGTAACCATACTTTATTAGACATGGTGCGATCTATGATGTCTCTTACTGATTTACCGCTATCGTTTTGGGGTTATGCTCTAGAGACGGCTGCATTCACTTTAAATAGGGCACCATAAAAATCCGTTGAGATGACGCCTTATGAACTATGGTTTGGCAAGAAACCAAAGTTGTCATTTCTTAAAGTTTGGGGCTGCCATGCTTATGTGAAAATGCTTTAACCTGATAAGCTCGAACCCAAATCGAAGAAGTGCGTCTTCATAGGACACCAAAGGAAACTGTTGGGTACACCTTCTATCATAGATCTAAAGGAAAAATCTTTGTTGCTAAGAATGGATCCTTTCTAGAGAAGGAGTTTCTCTCAAAAGAAGTGAGTGGGAGGAAAGTAGAACTTGATGAGGTAATTGTACCTTCTCCCTTATTGGAAAGTAGTTCATCAAAAAATAAGTTCCAGTGATTACTACACCAATCAGTAAGGAAGCGAATGATGATGATCATGAAGCTTCAGATCAAGTTACTACCGAACTTCGTATGTCTTCCAGAGTAAGATCCGCACCAGAGTGGTACGGTAATCCTGTTCTGGAAGTCATGTTACTAGACCATGATGAACCTACGAAATATGAGCAAGTGATGATGAGCCCAGATTCTGCAAAATGGCTTGAGGCCATGAAATCGGAGATGGGATCCATGTATGAGAACAAAGTGTGGACTTTGGTGGACTTGCCCGATGATCGGCAAGCCATACAAAATAAACGGATCTTTAAGAAGAAGACCGACGCAGACGGTAATGTTACTGTTTACAAAGCTCGACTTGTTGCGAAAGGTTTGACAAGTTCAAGGAGTTGATTATGATGAGACTTTCTCACCAGTAGCGATGCTTAAGTCTGTCTGAATCATGTTAGCAATTGCTGCATTTTATGATTATAAAATTTGGCAAATGGACGTCAAAACTGCATTCCTTAATGGATTTCTGGAAGAAGAGTTGTATATGATGCAACCGGAAGGTTTTGTCGATCCAAAGGATGCTAGCAAAGTGTGCAAGCTCCAGCGATCCATTTATGGAATGGTGCAAGCCTCTCGGAGTTAGAATAAATGCTTTGATAGTGTGATCAAAGCATATGGTTATATACAGACTTTTGGAGAAGCCTGTATTTACAAGAAAGTGAGTGGGAGCTCTGTAGCATTTCTGATCTTATATGTAGATGACATATTGTTGATTGGAAATGATATAGAATTTCTGGATAGCATAAAGGGATACCTGAATAAGAGATTTTCTATGAAAGACCTCGGAGAAGATGCTTACATATTGGGCATCAAGATATATAGAGATAGATCAAGACGCTTAATTGGACTTTAACAAAGAACATACCTTGATAAAGTTTTGAAGAAGTTCAAAATGGATCAGTCAAAGAAAGGGTTCTTGCCTGTATTACAAGGTGTGAAGTTGAGTCAGACTCAAAGCCCGAACACCGCAGAAGATAGAGAGAAAATGAAATTCATTCCCTATGCTTCAGCAATAGGTTCTATCATGTATGCAATGTTGTATACCAGACCTGATGTATGTCTTGCTATAAGCATAGCAGGAAGGTACCAAAGTAATCCCAGAGAGGAGCATTGGACAGCGGTCAAGAACATCCTGAAATACCCGAAAAGGATTAAGGATATGTTTCTCATTTATGGATGTGAAAAAGAGCTCGTCGTAAACGGTTACGTCGATGCAAGCTTTGACACTGATCCGGATGACTCTAAGTCGCAAACCAGATACGTATTTTTATTGAATGGGGGGGGCTGTCAGTTGGTGCAGTTCCAAGAAGAGCGTCACGGCGGGATCTACGTGTGAAGCGGAGTACATTACTGTTTTGGAACCGGCAAATGAAGGAGTTTGGATGAAGGAGTTCATATCCGATCTAGGTGTCATACCTAGTGCATCAGTTCCAATGAAAATCTTTTGTGACAATACTGGTGCAATTGCCTTGGCAAAGGAATCCAGATTTCACAAGAGAACCAAGCACATCAAGAGACACTTCAATTCCATCCGTCATCAAGTGTCGAAATGGGACATAGAGATTTGCAAGATACACACAGATCTGAATGTTGCAGACCCGTTGACTAAGCCTCTCTCACGAGCAAAACATGATCAGCACCAAAGCTCCATGGGTGTTAGAATCATTACTATGTAATCTAGATTATTGACTGTAGTGCAAGTGGGAGACTGAAGGAAATATGCCCTAGAGGCAATAATAAAGTTATTATTTATTTCCTTAATTCATGATAAATGTTTATTATTCATGCTAGAATTGTGTTAACCAGAAACTTAGTACATGTGTGAATACGTAGACAAAACATATAGTCCCTAGTATGCCTCTACTTGACTAGCTCGTTTATCAAAGATGGTTATGTTTCCTAACGATAGACATGTGTTGTCATTTGATGAAGGGATCACATCATTAGGAGAATGATGTGATGGACATGACCCATCCGTTAGCTTAGCATTATGATCGCGTTAGTTTCATTGCTACTACTTTCTCCATGACTTGTACAAGCTCCTCAGACTATGAGATTATGCAACTCCCGAATACCGGAAGAACACTTTGTGTGCTACCAAAGGTCACAGTGTAAATGGGTGATTATAAAGGTGATCTACAGGTGTCTCCGAAGGTGTTTGTTTGGTTGGCATAGATCGAGAATAGGATTTGTCACTCCATGTTTCGGAGAGGTATCTCTGTGCCCTCTCGGTAATACTCATCACTATAAGCCTTGCAAGCATTGTGACTAATGAGTTAGTTACGGGATGAAGTATTACGGGACGAGTAAAGAGACTTGCCGGTAACGAGATTGAACTAGGTATTGAGATACCAACGATCGAAACTCGGGCAAGTAACATACCGGTGACAAAGGGAACAACGTATGTTATTATGCGGTTTGACCGATAAAGATCTTTGTGGAATATGTAGGAACCAATATGAGCATCCAGGTTCCGCTATTGGTTATTGACCGGAGACGTGTCTCGGTCATGTCTACATAGTTGTCGGACCCGTAGAGTCCGCACGCTTAACGTTCAATGCCGATTGGTATTATGAGTTTATGAGTTTTGACATACCGAAGGTAGTTCGGAGTTCCAGATGTGATCACGGACATGACGAGGAGTCTTGAAATGGTCGAGACATAAAGATTGATATATTGTATGACTATATTTGGACACCGGAAGTGTTCCGGCTAAGTTATGGATAAAACCGGAGAACTAGG